>NW_023462196.1:0-20502 GCF_013731165.1 Rhagoletis pomonella | reverse complement strand
GAGATCACCACATCTCCTCATCAGACTTCTTTTCTAGACTTCAGCAGCAATTTTTATTAAATAATGTCAAGTTTGATCATCCGTTTATGTAATTTTTACTTTCATTGCATGTTTATGCAAAATAATAAGATATAGGTTTCTTGTTAATTGTGTGAAATAGCCAGAACTACCGCAATGATGTGAAGTCGATGTTTATCGAAAGCATGCTGTGAAAACACATATCTATACGTTATGCACTAATTTGCTTTAAAAGAACAAGCTTGAAATTGACTTAATATTTGAGCATCTATATATCTAAATCATTCCAATTATAAAATTGTGATGTAGCCTTATTCGAATTGTATTTTATGTTGGAACTTAGCCGGAAAAGTCGAAACTAAGGTGACTATGAACAGCTTTAATTGTAACTTCGGATAGTTTCGACTTAGTTGTGAACTAAATATGACTATGAATATGCGCCTATGATTTTGATATCATATATAAGCAAGGAAAAATTAACACTAATGCTGATGCATTATCGCGAATTCAGCTTAATACAAAAAAGTTGATTGAAATTATTCCAAATCAAAGCGTAAAAATTGTAACAAGGCCAATGAAAAAGACAGCAAAGTTTCAAAAAGAGAGAATTGGATAGAAAATGTACGAACAAAATATATAAATAAAGGAAAAAAATAGAAGATAAAGAATACAGAAGCCTTAAACCCAAATGTGGAGACTATACACCTACATATTTGGGAAAGCACATCGATTTCTGATGTAGGGCGTGTAAAACGACTCGTGTTCAAATATAAAAATTATGAAAATAATAAGCCCGATAAGCAAGAAGCAAATAAGTAGAAGTGGTGTTGGAATAAAAGTTGCAAACAATGACCTAATCGTAGAATATAGTGAAAATTCTTTATCGAAAATTTAAATGATTTTGAAGAAACTATTATACGAGGCCGGCAATCTAGGCATTAAAAAGTTTTCGCTTGCAAAAAATAGTAAAATCTTTGAAAATATAAGCATTACTGAATTTACAATTGCATTTAATAAGCTGCAAGATGGCACAGATATAAAAGAAGGCATCGATATAATTTTATATGAACCTCCAAAAAGAATTGAGTCACAAAAAGAAATGAAGAAACTAATAAAGGACTACCACAACTCGATTCATGGTGGCCATTGCGGCATAAGAAGAATGCTAGCAAAACTAAAACAGAAATACGTTTGGAAAAACATGAGACAAATGATAATAAAATACACTTGCAACAAAAGACGCAGTGACTGTTGCAAAGGCAATTGTCGAACAGTTTATTCTGAAATATGGGTGTATGCGAAAAATAATCCCCCTTATTCTAGAACCCGAATTTTCGTAATTCGTAGCTACGCTTTGAAAAACGAAAAATCCACATGCTGCAACCCTTGCGGAAACATGTGCAGCATTGCCTGCTATCAGTTGTTTTTCGAAAGTAGCTGAATGAAGGAAAACAAAGTGGAAAAGAATTAAAAAAAACACTTATGAAGTGCTTATTTATAGTAAAATTGTTTGATTTTTCATATTTTGAAGGAAACGGTGGATTCTATTGCATTTGCAATTATAGCAGCGGAGTAAGATCGCGCTATGGGAATGATTTCACAAAGATACGCGGAGCTGTCGGGCATAGTAAGCATGGACGCGTCTATGTCAGCTTCTGGTTGAATTGTTGAACCACAAGCCAGAACTACTCCTATGCTCGAAGAACTGGTTCTCAATCCAGTTAATGCAATAACAGCTTCTTCCAAGCCATTGAAGACATGCACTTTGTTAGGTTACTGTAGGGTTTAATACTTTAAGCTTTATTTACCTGTTTGTTTTATTTAATTTAATTTTGTTCATGACTATGGTTGAAAATATCACTATGAGAATTTGCTTTCATTCAAAAATTGTCTTCATTCAAATAAACATTTAAAATTTTAATAACATATTCTAACTCTACATATTGGCGATCCTGTTCATTGAGTATTTTCAATATGTAGAGTTAGAATAAAACACTTCTTGCGCACATCAACACTTCTTGTGCACATCACTCCGGCTACGCCATCCACAGCATTTTTGCGCAGAACCCACGTCGAAATTTGCAAAAAAAGTGCAGAGTGAAAACCGAATTTATTAATATGATAATGCTCGGAAATTTGAAACATTTATTTTAAATAAAATTTTAATCCTTTGATTACACGTGATGTTAAAGTTTTTGAATTCGGATTATGCGTTTGGACACAACCAGGGCTATCACAGAATCTATCGTAGCTTCGATTTTCGTGAAATCTACGAAAGTGCTATCATAGCATCCGAATGGCTACGAACGTAAATTCGAAATTCGCCTGGGTAAGAGCCTTCATTGAATCCGTTCGTAATGAAGATTCGTACAGATACTCTACGACGAGATTATGCTGTCGGAACATGGGTGTAGCCAGGTAGGGACAGGGGGAGGCCCGGGTCCCCCTTAACTTCCAAATTTTTGCCTAGATATTCAAAAATAGTACCACGAAATGCTTGCTTGATAATTTCGGCCCCGCACACTTCCATATAAAATGTGGGCAAAAATATAATTATGGACGGATTTAAATGAAAATTCGTTTCATAGTAAAATTGAGGACGCTAAATTCAAAAATGCAATTTGTTTTTGGTTGGCTTCCATACTTTCACTGTAAATGCAGTTTGAAGTTGAAAATTTGGGTTCTTGTGGCTTTTATATAGGTATGTACAGCGTGGCGACGAATAACTGTTACCCAGATATTTTTGAGAAATAAAAGAGTCCTTTATAGATTTTGCGAAAAAAGTATTTAATTTTTATTTTTCCACAGATTTTACTTTAGTTGCATTAATTAGTTTTTAAATTTTAATCCTTATTTACATTTGCCAGCAGTGTAAACTTTGAGAGGAAAGTTCATTTGGCACGCAGGTCTTCGTCAGTTAATTTATTCCATATCTTCTGTAACCATAGGCTAATTTTCTCCATTTTGAGTCCCTTATACTCCCCCTTCTGTCCAACCTAAGGCCTCATACTCAAAAATCGAATAGACTCGGAACTGGTGACTAGGACGGTCATTCATTCGACCAACCTTATACAGTTTTTTTCTTTTTTGTACTTTTTTTATACAAAGCCTAAGAAAAAATACACCTGAAAAAGACTTGCGTGCCAAATGAGCTTTTCTCTCAAAGTTTACACTGCTGGCCAATGTAAATAAGGATTAAAATTTAAAAACTAATTAATGCAACTAAAGTAAAATCTGTGGAAAATTATCAATAAAATACTTTTTTCGCAAAATCTTTAAAGGACCCTTTTATTTCTCAAAAAAACCTGGGTTACAGTTATTCGTCGCCACGCTGTACATATAGTTCGTTCTATTTTCAAAAGTGAGGCGCCAAATGACAGGTCTCGGCCTGTAGATGTGCAATAAAATATTTTATTTTTGAAAAGGGTTGTCGCCTGTTAAAAATTTTATTAAAGTTATTTAATAAGCCAAATGAATTCGATATTACAATATGGGTATCAATTGAACTAGTTTTGAAAACACTTTATTTCTAAACGACACGTAGAAGGGTTGCCACATGCTTAAGAAATCAAATTCACTTTAATTGAGGGAATAAGGTAACTGAAATATGTATAACAATATGAGTATTAGAAAAATGAAAAAAATTTACATATTTAGAAAGAAATAAGTGAAGAGTAAAAACATTCCTGAGTTAATTTAAGAGTCCAGTAATTTAAAAGGAATGTAATCAGAACAAATCACTGATTGACAATATATTTATTTGTAATAAAATAACAAATACGATGGCGTAATCCTATGGCTTGACGTAATTATTATTTTAGTTTAACTAAGTTAGGCTTTACAAACAGGAAGCAACCCTATTCGTAATATTTTAAAACCTTCTTAAACCTCTTTCGTCTGACTCCCTTATGGTGATACCTACCCTACAAGAATTGTGTGATGGAAACTTACACATTCTCATTTATTTTACTAACACATTTGCAAATTTTGCGTTGGTTAAAAGGAGACCAATATATAAGGCCATAAGTTGGAGGAAGACGGAAGATCATATGTACACAAATGTCTACATCAGATTTTTCACACTGCCCTTTAGAATGTGATAGAAACTTGTAGGTAGCCAGTGACAGACATCTTTATCAGCCTTGCCAGTCAAATGATTTGTCAAATGATAGTCACTGTTCTTGCAGGGTATCTATTTCAATTACCTAATTGCTTTTATTCAAGTGGAATTTGATTTCTTAAACAGGGGGCAACTCACTGCATGTAGTTAATACACATTTCGATTAATACCCATCTCTTAATAATTCATTTAACTTATAAAAAAAATTAGAATCTAATTTTTTAACAATCTAATTTTTTAAAAGGTGGCAACTCTTAAAAAAATATACCTTCTGTTGTCCACAGGTCAACCTTTTTAATCTGACACTTCATTTTTGAAAATGGAACGAATCGTGCAGATCTCAAGGTACCGACAAAAAAATGAAAAAATAATTTTATGCATTAGCGAAAAACGCATTACTTCAGAAAGTGCAAAAAATGAGCAGGTTTTTATTTCTTCTTTTGAAAGCTAAGAGACCGTGCTATTTAATAAAAAAAATACCCCATTTTTACATATATTTTTTATTCGTTTCATTAAAATTTTGCGTTTTTTTACATTTTGTTTAAAAAAATTGTTTTTCTGGAATACCGCAGGAACACCCTGTGTTTAATTTTATTCCAAAATTTTAATTCCTGTAATTCTCTACTATCTATATGGAAACAAGAAACGTCAAACCAACATTTTATTTCAAAGAATATATTTTTGACATTTTTTTCTGTGAAGTGCTTACGCATGCTATGCTCTTATTAAAACTCTTAGTATAAAATTTGTCGACTTTAGGGGCTTCCTAGCGGCATATAATTAATTTTTTAGGGAAATGTCTGTTTAATTATTTTTAGTGGATAAATTGTCTCTACAAAAATACCAAACCAGTTCACAAACCAGATAACGAATTTTTCTATTTTTGCTCACTTAGGCGGCAGTGTGCCCCGTAACTTTCAAGGTTTTTCCTGTACATATGTATACTGTATAACAAATTATACTCCCAACGCTAACAAAATAATTAGTAAATTGATTTAAAAAGTGGATATGTGGATCATCCGGTACTGTATCAAGTTATTCAGGGCTATCACAGAATCCACCGTAGCTTCGATTTTCGTGAAATCTACGAAAGTGCTATCACAGAATCCGAATGGCTACGAACGTAAATTCGAAATTCGTAGAGCCTTCATTGAATCCGTTCGAAATGAAGATTCGTACAGATACTCTACGACGAGATTATGCTGTCGGAACAAAATTTAAAATCACTCAATCATAAAAATAGTGGAAGAAAGCTGCATTATTTTTAATATAAAATATTTATTATACTCCAAATTTGTTATAATTTGATATAATACAACGTAAACGTTGACGTAAAATACCAATGCTATACATGCATACATGTGGTAATCGAGAAGAGACAGCCGTGGTGTACAGACGTGGAGAACAGATTTGGCAATCGAGAAGAGACAGCCGTGGTGTATAGACGTGGAGAACGAGCATTTTTTTACCGAGGATCAGAGAATATACCATTACGTAGATTAACTGTCTTTGATAGCATTTAGTATAAACTATACTCGTATTGTATTAATTTCCATCTATATTTTTGAGAATACTATTCGCTTTAAATCCCAATCCCATACTGTAATAAATTAAATTGAATAAATCAACATCTCACATGGGGGCTCAACCGGGATTGAGAACAGCATAAGCGAATAAAGACATCGTCAAACTCAGCAATAACAAAAGTATTGCTTGCGGTAAAGAAAAGTTAAGCATCTAGTTTTTACGAAGGAAAAGAAGAAATAAGCAATAAATAAATTGTGTACCTTGTACATAAGTGGACGTACATAAGAACAGAAAAAGAAGTTACTAGATTTCGAACGGTGCTCGCGGAAAAAAAGCAGTGTTTGATCAGTACGTTTTTTTCATTAAAAGTAAGCGTATAACTCCAATTTTTGTTAAATATGGGGTCCAGGCAGAGAAGACATTTGCAACGAAGGGATTTTCCCGTGGACGTGGATGAGAGAAGGCAAATGTCTGTGGATGCCGATGAAAGCGGTGCCCATAAATTTAACATCGCCGATGTCGAGAGTATTATACGCAAGTTTTCTGGAGCAAATACTATTAATGTCCAAACATGGTTAAGCGAATTTGAGTCATACGCTACTGCATTCCGATGGGGCGAAATCCAGAAATTCGTATTCCTTAAGAAATCGCTGTCGGGTGCAGCAAAACTTTTTGTTGAATGTGAGGCTAAACCGGTCTCATATCAACAACTCAAAGCAGCGCTAATAAAAGAATTTCACGAAAAGTTATCCAGTTGCGATGTGCACAAGAAGCTTCGCGAAGAATCAAAAGCAAACGGCGAATCTTACCGCGAATATCTCTACCGTATGATTGACATTGGGAACCAAGGGCAGGTGGATAATGAATCAATCTTTCGCTACGTGATCGATGGTATAAAGGATACAGCCATCAACAAAACTGTTTTATATGGAGCAAAAACTATAGCTGAATTTAAAGAAAAATTGTCCATATACGAACAAATGAAAAACGACAGCACTTCCCTGCGTCGCACGAAAGACGATGAACGTTCCGGCAAATCCGAAAAAAGAGATCGAAAGTCCCGACACTGTTACAATTGCGGATCCTCTGATCATGAGTTCCACAATTGTCCAGATAAGACAAAGGGGCCAAAATGTTTCGGCTGCAACGGTTTTGTTCACAAGCGGCCGGATTGTCCTACTACCAAGGCGAGGGTTTCGACTAATTGGGTGCGAAAGGCTGGTAGTCCGTACTGCCCAGTTTCAGTAAATGGAGTAACCTTCTCTGGGTTGATCGACATTGGAAGCGATGTCTGCGTTATGAAGAAAAGTTGTGTTCACAAAATCCGTCCACATTTGTTGTCGAAATCTTCACGGTGCTCACTGACAGGAATCGGAGTGCATATCGTCACTGAAGGACTTTGCCGTGCGGATGTTTGCATCAATGGCGTTTCATTCAATGATATCGAATTTTGTATTATAGATAACAATTTTATTAGTCCCGATCTTATTATAGGCATGAATCTACTGAATCAAGCAGTTTTAAATATTGCCAATGGAAAATTGACAATAACCCCAGCGAAGGATATAACGTGCCCACAGACAGACACCTCTGATACTTCAACTAGCTGTTTTCATGCATGTATCGATGATGAGGTATTCCGAGACGAACAAATCAACGGAAATCTATCCGTTCACAGTACAAACGTACGTAAAGAGGTTCAGCAGTTAATCTCCAACTACAATCCTGAGTATCCCGAAGAGTCGCCAATCACTATGAAGATTCGTTTAATGGACAACGAACCGGTTTATCGTCCTCCGAGGAGGTTCGCTCCTCCAGAACATAAAATAATCAATGAGCAGGTTGCAGATTTGCTAAATGCTGGCATTATAAGGGAAAGTGTGTCCGAGTATGCAAGTCAAGTGGTGCTGGTAAAAAAATAGATGATAGCTATAGGCTTTGTATAGACTATCGTGACCTCAATAAAAAGGTTTATAAAGATCGATATCCGTTGCCCGTAATTGAGGACCAAATCGACCGACTAGGAGACGCCATATTTTTCAGTACCCTCGATTTGGTAAATGGCTTTTTTCATGTTAGTGTAGAAGAAGATAGTCGCAAATACACTTCATTTGTCACTCAAAGCGGGCAATATGAGTTTTTGAAAGCACCGTTCGGGCTTTGTAATTCGCCGAGCGTTTACCAAAAATATATAAACTATATATTTAGAGATCTTATAAGAGAAAATATTGTGTTGATCTACATGGACGATATTGTCGTACCATCACGTACTATCTCCGAAGGTTTAAATAATTTGAAAAGAACTTTAAAAGTGGCTGCGACCAATGGACTTAATATTAAGTGGAGCAAGTGCTGTTTTTTGCAAGAGGAAATCGAGTATTTGGGACACCGAATTTCTAAGGGGGTAGTCATGCCGTCGACTACCAAGACCAAGGCAGTAATTAACTTTCCAACTCCCAATACGGTAAAGCAGCTACAAAGTTTTCTTGGGCTTGCGGGTTATTTTAGCAAATTTATTCCGAATTTCGCGATACGAGCGCGACCATTGACAGAACTTATTAAGAAAGGGGTACACCATGTTGAACTTGGGAAGCCAGAAACGTTAGCTCTAGAAGATCTTAAAAGTGCGCTAACGACCAGTCCTGTCCTTCATATATTTAGATACGGCGTTCCGACTGAATTGCACACGGATGCAAGCAAGCTGGGATATGGCGCGGTTCTTTTGCAGCGAAGTAGTGAAGATAACGAAATGCACCCTGTATTTTACATGAGCAAATGCACAACGGATGCTGAGAAGAACTATTCAAGCTACGAGCTGGAGGTTCTAGCTGTTGTAGAAGCTGTAAAAAAGTTTAAGATATACCTGCTCGGTCAACGTTTTAAAGTAGTTACGGACTGCAAAGCATTTCAGTGTACTATGCAGAAGAGAGACTTAACTACACGAGTCGCCAGATGGTTCTTGTTACTTGAGGAGTACGATTTCACCGTCGAGCATCGTGCTGGATCAGGCATGCGGCATGTGGATGCGCTGAGCCGCAATCCAGTAGTAATGTATCTTAAGGATGACAACAACTTTTTGGAAAAGCTAGCTTTAGCACAGCATAACGATGAAAGTTTGCGAGCAATCATTGAGGTTCTAAAGCAGCAGCCATACAAAGATTTCGTTATGCATCATGGTATGTTATGCAAAAAATTCAAAAGTAATGTTCTTTATGTCGTTCCAGAGTCAATGGGACATTCAGTTATCAGAGCAGCATCTTAGCTGACAGAAAACGAGGTAAAGCCGAAGGATTCCTGTTTCCTATTCCGAAAGGTGACCTACCTCTCGCCACATTTCATATGGATCATCTTGGGCCGCTACACGAGACTAAGAAGAGCTACCGCTATATTTTGGCGTTGATCGATGGATTTACCAAATTTTGTTGGCTTTTCCCTACAAAAACGTTGGCTTGTGACGAAGCTCTTCAGAAAATGGAAGTGGTCGCTGAAACGTTTGGTTACCCGCGAAACATTAGTACCGATCTAGGAGGTGCGTTTGTAGCACAAGGGTTCAAAACCTTTTGTACCGAGCATGGCATCGAACTCCATCACGTAACTACTGGTGTTCCGCGCGGCAACGGTCAGATTGAGCGACTCCATACCGTTGTTATATCAGCACTTACGAAAGCTTCTATGGAGGATCCTGAACAATGGTTTAAACACGTTAAACACGTACAAAAGATCATCAACTCAACGTACCACCGATCAATAAAGATGACGCCATTTCAACTGATGGTAGGAACTAAAATGAATACCGGCCAAGACCTACATTTAAGTGAGATAGTGGAAGAAGCTATAATTGAGCAATTCAATGACGCTAGAATAGAATTACGCAACCAGGCGAAAGATGCTATATCACAGATGCAAGCAGATAACTCCAACAACTTCAACAAGCGTCGCCGAAAGGCCGTAAATTATAAAGTTGGCGATCTCGTTGCCTTAGAAAGAGTTCAGTTTGGCACAGGCCTGAAAATAAAACCGAAGTTTCTGGGCCCTTACCAAGTTGTGTCCGTAAAAGGTTTTGACCGTTACGACGTGAAAAAGGTTGGTGAAAACGAAGGACCGAAGTTTACAAACACTAGTGCGGACAAAATGAAACCTTGGGTTGAATTCGACGATAACGATTGCGACTGCTTTGAAGGTACCAACGAAGCTGCTGTTGACTCGCCTGAGGCAGACGAGTAGCATGGATGACCGAGTGTGGTAATCGAGAAGAGACAGCCGTGGTGTACAGACGTGGAGAACAGATTTGGCAATCGAGAAGAGACAGTCGTGGTGTATAGACGTGGAGAACGAGCATTTTTTTACCGAGGATCAGAGAATATACCATTACGTAGATTAACTGTCTTTGATAGCATTTGGTATAAACTATACTCGTATTGTATTAATTTCCATCTATATTTTTGAGAATACTATTCGCTTTAAATCCCAATCCCATACTGTAATAAATTAAATTGAATAAATCAACATCTCACATACATATGTACACACACGCATTCATCTGCTAGACGCTATTTATGAATTAATATTTTGAATGAATCGAGGAAATAATATTTAGCAACAATTTATTAGAAAATAAACCTAATTACCTTAATATCATAAAAATTTATTTAAAAAAACTTTCTATTTACAATAATAAAAATAAACTAAAAAAAATATTTATTAAAAAAATAAACAAAAATTAAATAAAAAAGGAAAAAAATCTCCACTGCCCCACGACTCGGACTCGAACTCGGCACTCTCAATTGGCAGTCTAGGGGTTTGCACACTACGCCATTGCGCCTGATGGGGCAGCGTGCGCAAAATGACATACATAAATGTCAGTTGTTTCCTTTGCACTAACTGATTTCGAATCAGCATTCGAAGCTGGCAACGATATATTCGAGTTCACTCGGATTCAGTGATAGCAATTTTTTCGTATTCGTAGCGGGCATTTGAATTCGTAGATTTTCTACGATGGATTCCGTGATAGCCCTGATTATCTCTAACTTCAAAGTGCTTCCATTTAAAAAGGGTAAAAACCTGGCTGCAGTCGAAAATGAGCAAAAATATTTAAATTGTTTTTACTTTATGTTTGTGTCTTTTCTAAGCGTACAACGAAAGTTTTGTATCACAGAACCAATCTGAGATTATTGATAAAACTATAGACCGGTTGGGTGAACAGCCAAGACGTTTACTTCTTAAGTGTGACAAAACCAAATCAAGTAATATATTTAGCATAAATGAATACACCAGCATAAAAAATCTGCATACTCAAAATGTTCAGTACGTCCTCATATTTATACATACCTATGTATATAATTTAAGAGAAGATATTTCACTGCAAAGAATTGATTATAAATTATTAGTTTACCTTACATAATTGCGGAGGAATATTACAGAGTATACGGAAAAAAGTTTATTTTTTACATTTTTTATTTTGTAATAACGTCTGGTCCGGCTATACAGGTATGTAGCCGAGTTGTGAAAAATGCATTAATTTTTTAATGCATTAATGGTATTTAAAGCAATAGTGTTAATGTAAAAAATTAATTTATTAATTTATGAAATTTAACGCAAATGAATATTTCAATGCATTAATTCTGAAAAATGTAATGCTAATGAAATTTTTTTCATTAAATTATCCAAGCTAATGCTAATGAAAAAAGTTTAATGCACTAAAATGAATAATACTTTTGCTCGTTTGCATTATTAAAAACCATTGTATTTTTTTTTTCTAGTAAAATATAAATAACATCATTTGGAAGGACTTGGAATAATTACAATAGTTTTTCAGCCTCATTATATTATGTGTATTTGTAGAAAAATTCCTCTAAACATTATTAGATGTTTTATGAAACTGAAAGCCAATGTGAATGCAACGCAGAGTGCTTTTGTAGATTTTTATGTTGATTGTTGATGCATATTCATTAATGATATTTCTTCTGTTCAACCAGCTGTTTATTCAATATCAAATTATAATCTGGAGCAGGTATCCAATTTTGTCGATCTTGGTATCACAATGGATTCCAAACTCAATTTCAACCATCATATTAATGTTACAGTCAATAAAGCCAAAGGCGTTTTTGCATTTGTAAGGCGATGGTCAAAAGAGTTCAAAGATCCTAATGTTACAAAAGCTCTCTTTACCAGTTTAGTTAGACCTATACTAGAACACGGATCTATTGTTTGGAATCCCCGCTACCAAGTTCATTCAGATAGGATTGAGTCAATTCAAAAACAATTCTTGCTTTTTGCATTGCGTAATTTTAACTGGGATTCAGATTACAATCTCCCCCCTTACACAAGTAAGTCGTCTAAAGCTCATAAATTTGCCTACACTCGCAAGTCGTAGAGAAATGCTGGGTATAATATTTATCGTAAAATTAATGACAGGCTTGATTAATAGCCCGGCCCTCCTGGCTGAGGTAAATTTTAATGTTCCTTCTCGAGTGTCAAGACACTTTCGACCTCTATTTTTAAGCCATGCAAAACTGATATTGAACTAAACGAATCATTCCGTGGTTTATGTCAAGATTTTAACTGTCATTCCAGCACGTTTGACGTATCGGACTCGATTTTTACTATAAAGAAAACTATTATTTCCACTCTCAATAATTGAAATACTATCTTTAGCATATCCAATCAGCTGATGAATTTGATTCTGTAGCTGAATAGTTTTAGATCTCGACACTTAACAAACTCCTGTTTCCACTACTCGGCACGAAAAAACTAAAAAAAAAAAAAAAAAAAAGGTTCCGTACGTCATGCGGACTGCGCCCCTCGTGTCGGTTGGGCGGGAATGGAGGGTAAAAAGCCGTTGGGATTAATTAATTATTAATTAATTAATACCGATTGCATATATTAAGTATGAGCCAAATCATTCTCAGGAAATTGCGCCAAGCGGAACAGTCCCGCAAGTCAGGGCGTCTTTGAGCCTCGTGCACGGGATGAGTAGGGACGGATTGGAACCTCGGCCGTTCCAACCGCCGCGACATTGAGGCTTTGAAAGTCGCGGAGCCGAAGCATAGACGCGGATTGGAACGTCGTCCGTCCCAACCGCCGTGCAGTTTTGATCCCCGTGTACTCGGAGCGTAAAAGCGGATTGGAGCCTCGTCCGTTTGAAACTCGAGCAGATCAACGTAAGAGCTACGATAGTCGCGTACCTCCGGTACCCCAGATATCAAGGTGGGTAAGTAGTCAACATGGGAAGTGG
Organism: Rhagoletis pomonella; assembly: GCF_013731165.1. Taxonomy (NCBI): domain Eukaryota; kingdom Metazoa; phylum Arthropoda; class Insecta; order Diptera; family Tephritidae; genus Rhagoletis; species Rhagoletis pomonella. Next base: position 7,603 of record NW_023462196.1, on the reverse strand, counting down.
AAATCCACCTGACCAAAATATTTACGAAGCATGGTTGTTCAAGTCATATTTATTTGAACCCATGCGAGCATAATGACGAACAAAAATGAAAATATTGAAGACGCTTAACACGGTTTGATTGTCAGTCCGCAGTTTTGCAATCGAAGGGATGACTCGAGCATGAAGGTGGGGTGGCCACTTACGGTTAACAACCTTGTGGATGCTATGCTTGAGTCGGAAGAAAATTTGTTCGTTGTTTGCAATTTGGCAAACACAATGTGAGCATAATTGCGTCTGGCGGAACAACTTCGCAGTTTCTTTTTTCATAGAAAGGCAATAGGCCGCTCCCCCTTCGCGAAGTAATACCTTGCGGTAGTTCCACGGTGGGAGGGAAACGGAGCAGAGGTGGGTTTTTAGTGCGGTGAGCCGAAAGGCAAGTCCCACACTTTTCGGCTTTCAATGCTTTGTGCCACCTCTAAAAAAAACAAAAAGTATGAGCCAAAAACGGACAGATAGCCAGTTTAGCAGCGCATGTACACGACTGAGGACCTACTCTGATCTAAATCTATCAATAAACCGTTTTTTAGTTCCATTTGACAATGTGATTTTACCTATTTAACGACAAATGCCATTGAACTTGACATAGTGAAAACTAGCCTTAACGTCCGTCACTATCTTTTTGTACCTTAAAATTCTACCGTCAACGTCAGCAAAGATTTTTTACTTCAAAATAAAATTAGTTAATGGGTTTTTAATGCTTGTTATAATTTTAACGCAATAAATTATTGCAATAGCATTCATTTAAACATTTTAATGTTAATACAAAAAAAAAACTCATTAGCATTATTTCTTCGGAATAAATGCATTGAAATTTTCATTTACATTAAATATCAAAAATTAATGTATTAATCTTTTTCATTTACATTAACCCTAGAGTAGTCGCGCCCTTCCGTGAAGCGCGATTGATCGCGTGAGGAGCATTTTGCCGCCCATATTTAAAAAGCTGTTGTGTTGCAATTAATTGTCAACTGAATTTAAAATTATTTTATTAGCCGAGCTAAGCGAAAGAGCAAAAATTATTAAAATTTTCCTGTTGTATATAACAACGCTTTATCTTTAGAAATGTGTTGTTTGAAAAATAGCATACAGTTTTTTGCCCCGGGCGGCAAAATGCTCATGGCGCGAGCACTCTAGGGTTAAAATGCTATGCATTAAAAAATTTAATGCATTTTTCACAACTCTGGTATGTAGAGCTATGAATTTAAACAATACATCAGGGTTTAGTTGAGCTATTCGCTTTTGTCCACTATGTTTTGTACATTTCCCAGTACTGCAAAGCTTTTGACTGCCATTCAACTGGGAGTGGCCCGCGTGCGCTGGGTTTGGGTCCCGCCACGTTTAAATCCTGCCCAATGAAAAAAAACACATGCCTTGGATGATACCCCCTTCTTTTGACGACGATCACGGCAAATATAGGAAGGACTATGATTTTAGGGTATGCACTTGGAATATCCGAACCCTTAATCGGGATGGTGCCTCAGCCCGGCTGGTTGATGTCCTAGAGAAAATAAAGGCTGACATCACCGCCATCCACGAAATGCGATGGACGGGGCGAGGAAGGTAAGCGTGCCTTACTTGCCAAGTAAGGGAGTGCAATTCGGTGTTGGATTTGTGGTGGGAGAGAGACCGGCGTTCACTCTAGTGGACAAAAGTCTAGCCACAATCCGCATCAAAGCGAGATTCTTCAACATCTCATTCATATGTGCCAATGCCCCGATGGAAGAGAGGGACGACGCATCCAAGGCTCTATTAGCTTAGAGCGTACATATTAGCTGAGGGTGATCGACTTCGCCGGGACCCGAAACTTGACAGTATGTATTACTGGGTTCTAGCATAAAAAGATCCATCAAGCTACATGGATGTCTCCACATCGAAAAACCGGAAACCAAATCGAGCATGTTGTGATAGACGGAAGGCATGCTTCCATGTTTTAGATGTACATACGTTCACCACCTACTTGTCGACGTTAAAGTCGCTTTCGACAGCACTAAAAGGAGTTTCCTATATGCCGCTATGTCTGAATTTGGCATCTCCTCAAAACTCATACGGCTGTGAAAAATGACGTTGAGCAATACCACCAGCTCTGCTCTGTTGCCGTTCGCCACCAGACGGGGTTTCAGACAGGACGACTCTCTTTCATGTGACTTCTGTAATCTGATGTTGGAGAAGATAATATGATCTGCAGAACTGAACCGCTCAGGAACAATTTACTACAAGAGCGTACAATTGCTGGCTTATGCCGATGACACTGAAAAACCGGGAAGTGTGTCCTGGCTTTTTCAAGTTGGACAAGGAAGGAAATCGAATGGGTCTGGTGGTAAACGAGGACAAGACGAAGTATCTCCTGTCATCAAACAAACAATCAGCACATTCGCGCCTTGGCACCCACGTCACTTTTGACAGTTATAATTTCGAGAAAGTAGAGAATTTCGTTTACTTGGGAACCAGCATTAACACCGATAATAATGTCAGCATGGAAATCCAACGCAGAATCGCTCTTGCGAACAAGTATTGCTTTGGACCTAGTAGGCAATTCAGGAGTAGGGTAGAAGGGGGAGCATTCGCCAATGGGGCACATTCGCCACCCATCGTTTTCTTCAAAGTTACTAGTGCTATCGATCTTTGAAAATCAATAACTTGTGCTTCAGTCGACCACATCTCTTCTTATTTAATCTGACAGCTCATCCTTGCAAGTGGTTGTAGATAATCGCTTTTATCCACTTTTTCGCGCTGTTGGGAAAAGTTTTGTGGCTAAATATGTTTCGTAATAATTTTTTGGATCTTCGTGTTATGCAATAGTTTTTTATTTGTGGAATACCGTGTAGTGCTTATAACTTGCTGAATTTATAATTGTTTAAATAAAATAATAACTGTTTAATTTGTTTGTAGAATCAAAATGTAAAGAAAATGAAATTCATTCAGGAACATTTTCTTATAGAATAAACACATCTCTTTTAAAATAAAATTAAATTGCATATATATATAATACACGCTATTATCCTTGCTAATTATAAAATATAACCTCTTCAATTGGCAACCCTGCCAGATTAAATAAAATAAAAGGAATTGACCAAAGCTAATTTAATGAAAAAGTGATAAAAAAAGGATTTTTGAGAAATAATTGGACAGCAAATCTAAAATAGAAGCGACAAAAGCGAACAGAGTTTAATTTAAGCATTACAGCGAGGGAGTGTATAAGCTAAAACCCAGTAATAGCCAACACTGTTATTATAGTATATAAATATTTAAATTTATTTTAATATATATTAATTATTATAATGGTCACGCGCACGCCTACACGAGATCCTTTGACATTGATCGATTTCACAAACTCAAACAATTCTAACAGTATACAACAATTAACACAAACACAATACTTAAATGAACAACAAAATTCGGAAATAGCAGCGACTTCGGTAAAATTACCAACTTTTTGGAAGCATGGTTCATTCATATTGAGGCTCGATTCGCATAAAAAAATATTACGTTGGATAATACCAAATACGAGTCTCTCATAATTTCACTTCCCCAAGAGGTAATTATGACGGTGTTTGATATTATTCAAAAGCCTCCTTCAGAAAGTAAATACGAGAATTTAGAAAAACATCTTATAGAACGACATTCGCTGAGTGAATGTAAAAGATTAGACTAAGTGCTGTCTGCTTCAGAACTTGGTGATAGAAGTCCCTCCGAGTTATATCGGTCTCTCTTGGTTTTAGCAGGTTCAAATTTCAGTGTAGATTTATTAAAGAAACTTTGGCTAAGAAAATTGCCAAAAAATCTGAATATTGCTTTAACTGCATCAAATGCTGTAAATATTCAGGATATGGTTAAATTAGCTGATGATATGTGGGAGGTTACGAATAAAAGTGAAGTTTGTAGCACTAGTATAACGACAACAAATTCACACATCGAAAGATCAATGGAAAATTTAGTTAAAATTACTTCTTCTATGTGTGAAAGTTTTGCAAAGTTGTCCATGGAAATTTGTTCTATGAGGCAGACCAAGGAATATACATCAGCAAGAGCTTCTAGACCATTTAGTAGGAATGGTTCGCGAACAAGGTCAAATTCTCAAAACTGGGTTTGTAGATATCACTATCGATTTGGCAGTAAAGCAAGAAAATTCGAACAACCGTGCTCATACAGGCAGCATGAATCTCAGGAAAACTAATTTCACCTATTACTTCGGCGACAAGTAATGGGTTAGACGAAATTTCAACACGTCGCCTATTTGTTTATGATAAAGACAACAAGTTACAATTTTTGATCGACAGTGGTGCTGAAATTTCAGTTCTTCCTTTTTCAAAATTCAAAAATAATACCAAATGTTCTGATTTATTTTTAACGGCAGCTAACGGTACTACCATAAAAACTTATTTAAAAAAAATATTAAATGTAAATTTATGTTTAAGAAGAGAATTTCCATTTAGTTTTATTATACCAGATATAACAAAACCAATAATTGGAGCAGATTTTTTAGCAAAATATGGCCTTTTGGTTGATTTGAGAAATAAACGTTTAGTAGACCCATTGACAAATATTTCAGTAAGTGCAATATCTAGTTTTTCGAAAATATCGTTGCCAAAATTATTTCCTGTAGAAGATAAATATACAAAATTACTTAAGGCATTTCCATCTTTAATATGTGATCCTGACTACAATAAACCCATTAAACATTCTACTGTTCACCGTATTATTTGTGTTGGTAAACTACCTTTTTCGAAACCGAGAAGACTTGATCCAATTAAATTTAAAGTAGCAAAAACTGAGTTTGATTTTCTAGTGAAATCTGGTATTTGTCGCTCTTCCAAATTCACATGTGGCTTGTCCATTACATTTAGTACACAAAAAGGAGGCCAATGATTGGCGTCCATGTGGTGATTATCGAAGATTAAATTTTATAACAGTACCTGATCGGTATCCACTACCTCACATAAACGATTTAAATATAAACTTGCGTTCAAAACTTATTTTTTCAAAGATAAGATTTAGTACGTGGCTATCAACAAATACCAATGGCGGAAAAAGACATTGGTAAAACCGCGATTACAACACCATTTGGTCTTTTTGAATTTGTAATAATGCCTTTCGGTCTTAGAAACTCTGCACACAACGTTTTATAAATAAGTTTTAGCGGACTTAGATTTTATTTTTTTTATATTTGGACGACATAATAATAGCAAGCAGCCATGAAGGGGAGCTTTTACGATACCTACAAATAGTATTTAAAACTTTAGACGATTTCAGCTTAAATATCAAGCCAAATAAATGCATTTTTGGCGCATCACAAATCGATTTTTTTAGGTTACAATATTTCTATCGAAGGCATTAAGCCAACTAATGAAAAAGTCAAAGTCATTCGTGAGTTTCAACGTCCCAAAACAGCTAAACAAATGCAAAAGTTCATAGGTATGGTAAATTATTACCATCGATATATACCAAGGCTAGCGGAATTTTTAAGCCCGATTCAAACAATGCACTTGCCTTGAAACAAAACAGCCATAGTTTAATTTGGAATAGTGAAGCGGCACAAAACTTTGAAAAAGTCAAAGGGATTTTCGCGTCAAAAGTCCTTTTGAACCATTTTGACAAAGCAGCAAATGTTTCAATATCAGTAGACGCTTCAATAATTGCGATAGGAGGTGTTCTGGAGCAACATATTGGAAATGAAATTGAGCCTTTAGCATTCTATTCAAAGAAATTAACAGCATCTGAAACTAAATACAGTACTTTTGACCGAGAATTGTTAGCAATATATGAAACTATTAAACATTTTAGGCACATATTAGAAGGACATAAATTTACGGTCTATACAGACCACAAACCGTTAACTTATATTCTGGACTCGAAAATTGAACGTAGTCCTCGTCAGACAAAGCATCTTGAATATGTTTAGCAATTTACTAGTGACATCAAACATATTTCAGGCAAAAATATTGTAGCAGACACACTTTCGCGAATTCCTGAAGTAGAACCTATAGAAAATGAAGAGTTTAACCTTAAAAGATTATATGAAGAACAGCAAAAAATACATTTTTAAAAGATTTTATTAAGAATCCAGAGGGTATTTATAAATTAATAGAAATTGAAGTTCCTATTCTTAACATTAAAATTTTTTGTGAAGAATCAAATGGAACTACTAGACCATACATACCACAAAGCCTTCACAAAGAAGCATATCTAAATTACATAACATAGCTCATCCTGGTACTAGAGCTACACGACATTTAATTAAATCCAAATATTTCTGGCCATCAATGAATAAAGAAATCAATGAATGGGTTAGAATTTGCACAGGTTGCCAAAAAGCAAAAGTATTTAAACACACTAAAACTCCTATTAGTAAAATAACTATACCAAAAGGTAGATTTGGGCATCTACATACAGACATTGTAGGACCCTTGACAATTTCAAATGGTTACCGATACATATTAACAATTTTGATCGAAACACTCGTTGGCCAGAAGCCTATCCTCTTAGAGAAGCCACAGCAATATCAGTTGCTACAATTTTCTTCAAAGAGTATATACCACGTTTTGGAGAACCTTCTCAAATCACAAGTGATTAAGGTGTTCAGTTTACATCCAATATATTCAAAGAATTAGCAAAGTTTTTGGGATGTCAGTTAATCACAACCACTGCATATCATCCTCAAAAGCTAATGGCAAGATTGAACGTCTACACAGGCAGTTGAAAGCTTCAATTTTGGCGAGGGGAAATTCTGTAAATTGGTCGGATGAACTTCCTCTGGTCTTATTGGGTTTAAGGTCTTCATTCAAGGAAGATATTAAATCTACTGCAGCAGAATTAGTTTATGGTCAATATTTACGTTTTCCAAGTGAACTCGTAGTTTAATCTGAAAATAATTTTAATGTTAATGAGTTTCTTACAAAAATTAAACATCATTTTCAAAGTTTCCATTCAGGCATATCTCATCACCAAAATTCAAGTAAAATTTATATACCGAAAGATTTGCGATCATGCAAACAAGTTTTTTACGTGTCGGCAGTAATAAGCCGGGATTGAAACCTCCATATGAAGGACCATATGAAGTCATTGAAAAACATCCAAAATATTTCAAAATACAGATACACAACACGCCCAGGAATATATCAGTTGACAGAGTTAAACCTGCATTTATAGAAAATAATTTTAACAATGTTCAGACAAAACCAAAAAAAGCGAGTTACATTTTGTTTGATTTAAATAATTTCAATGTTTTTACTTTTTAACGAAGGGGGAGTATATGTAGTGCTTATAACTTGCTGAATTTATACTTGTTTAAATAAAATAATAATTTTTTAATTTGTTTGTAAAATCAAAATATAAAGAAAATGAAATTCATTCAGGAAAATTTTCTTATAGAATAAACACATCTCTTTTAAAATAATATTTCAAAAGCGCAAATTGCGAATAGAGTGGCAGAGCTTCGTTCTCCTCAAGCTTCTGTAAGTTATACAGGAACTAAATCCATGTAAGAAAGAACTAAGTTGCTTGTTGCAAGCAGAAAAAATGACACGCCCTCGGCTCTTCAAAATCGTCTGCCTCATGCCAAACAAAT
>NW_023462195.1:8762-20502 GCF_013731165.1 Rhagoletis pomonella | reverse complement strand
ATCGAATAGACTCAGAACTGATGACTAAGACGGCCATCCATTCGATCGTCCTATACAGTTTTCCTTTTTTGTCTTTTTTTATGCAAAGTCTAAGATAAAATACACCTGAAAAAGAATTGCGTGTCGCATGTACTTATCCCCTAAAGTTTACACTGCTGCCAAATACAAGTAAGAAATTAAATTTTAAAACTAATTAACAAAATTAAACTACAATATGTACAAAATTAACGATAAATACTTTTTCTCAAATTCTATAAAGGACCCTTTTATTTAAAAAAAAAAAATAAATAAAAAATTTGTGCGACAGTTATTATTTTACACCCTGTACACAAACTCACACAAACTTTTTCATTTTCAATCTCAAGCAACAATAATTTTGAACAATTTCATTTCGTTATTTTCAACTTTATATGATTTTAAAATGCTGGCAAACTTAAAAAAAATTCATGAGGGAATGGTTCTACTTTACTATGTTTTTATCAGGCTTATTCCTGGTTTCACCAATTTTAAAATCAAATAGGATATTTTCCTTACAAAATTTTTTTATTCTAAATTTTAACAGTCTGATAAATTTAAAATTGATTGGGGAAACCGGGCATTACTCTTTGAAACGCCGTTAAATTTGCGCAAATATATCGAATATTCAGTAATTCATAAATATTAAATTTTTAAAATGCGATCTCTGCGAACGAAAAATATATTTGGCCAAACTCGACATTCGTAAGAGAGATACTTTGACTATTTCTCTGCGAAAAAATTTATTTCCGATGCTACATAACCTCAAATAGGTCAATGAACTGACGTGATAGAGCAATTCTATGGCCAGATTCGAATTTAGCACATCAAATATATGTTAGTGTTTCTGCTTCTTGACCCTTGTTGGCCTATGTAATTACATAGATTAAAAAAATTAATTGTTGGCATTGTTATTGTTATGTTTATGAATGTTTATTTAATTTAAGTAGGCTTCAGGTCCTGGATTTTCCTATATAGATGTTTTCCGAACAAGTGCGTACAGTTGTTGTCCGTTGCGAAACAAAAAACTTTAGAAAACTTGTTGACTCGGCTCTAGGCAATCAGCTATGTATACTACCGCTATTATACAATACATATGTATGCATGTATATATTTTTTTAAATTTTATTTTTTTTAGCAACTTCACTGCATATACCCAATATAGTATGATTGTGTCACTAACTCGAATACCTGCCTTTGGCTTTTTATCTGATTCTCTCTTTCAGTGTTTTACAAAACGGGTATTCTTCAATTCAAAATGCGGAAAGCGTATCATGGCGTGGCAATATTACAATTAGAGCAGCATTTAAACAGGAAAGGGGCTTGCAGCAGGAGCAGAATCCCAAGACATTGCTGGGGAAGCTGATGTCTTTCAAGTAAAAATAATTATCGCTGTTTACATACAATACACACAAACATACATATGTAGTATGTAAAATTGATATAACGCAGCCGACTTAATTTAAAATGTCAGTAAAATAATACATGCATGAAATATAAGTACATATGTATGTATGTATATGAACTCTCAAACATAAAGCAATAGGCAATTGGATTTATACTATCGCCTTACGGGGCATTCGATTGTGACTGGAGAACATTTGACTCCTAAATTTTATCCACTGTGAATTATAACTACATACATATCGTCGTTTAAAGTACAAAACCGCGTATCGTCATTCTTAAAAAAAAACCGCGTAACTGACATTTGCTGCCAAAAATTGGATTTGCTCACATAAGCTCTTGGCTCAGTCCTTACCCATTCGCTCTGAAATATACTAGTCAGTCAGTCAGTAGTCATCGGATTTAAACCAAATAAGTATGGGTCCAAAAAAAATTATAGAAATCGGTTAACGTTGTCCAAAAAGTTATGCGGTAACATACATGAAAAACCAAATATTCCGACGAGCTGATAACCTTCTCCTTCTTGCGAAGTCGGTTAAAAAGAGAACCATTTTGAAATATGAGTGTTTTTACTCTCTAGAAAATAGTTTATGCAACCTCAGATACGCGGTTTTGTACTTTAAACGACGATATGTTTGTATGTATGTCATCGGAACTTATACAATAGTGAAATATGTATACTTCTTAACATAGATAATAAATAGTAAGGGTACTCATTAAAATACGCAAAACGCTCGCAAGCTGGACCAACTCTGTAATTTTAAACCCTGGCAAATGAAATGTCAAAATTTGTCTGGAAAGCCTGTCGCACAAAAGGGCAAATTTGCACAGTTTGCTTTTCAGAAATGAATGGGATTATACTTAAATATTTACTTAAATTTGAGTTTAAATTGTTCAACTTTTTAAATTAAGACTTGCCAAATAATTAACTGACAGAAATTGCACAAAATACAAAATTTTCCTCATAAAACACACTGCGCGAAATTGTCCAATTGCAAAATATGAAAAATGCGCATATAGATTAGCATCCTTAATTGCTTTCAAAAAATTACCTAACAATTTCCAACTTTTTTAAGTATTCAGCCCTATTCTGCATTTCGACTCGAATCGAAATTTTCTCCGTTTGGCAACTTTGGTATTCTGCGTTCCGTTTCCTTTCGATCAATCTTCGAAATTTACGATTATACCTATTCTACATTTCGATCGTAGTTCCGTTTTTCTAAGCTGCAAATTTGTTGACGGAGAACGTTTCAATTGTTATTTTCGTGGGTTTAAATAATACAATTTTATAAAAAATTTAAGTAAAATATTCTGTGCATGATTGTAAAAGTCATCATAAATGAATTTTCTCGATTTCTGTGTTTTCACGAGCGGTAATACGGGCAATACGAAAAATTGGCTCAAATAATGGCAACCAAAAGGGATATTGCGCGACGTTTTCAAAGTGGAAGTCCAGGCGTTTTTGTTTACATTATCTATAAATAAGACTGTGAAATGCATTGAATTCAATTTATTCTTTTTATAAAAAATTAATAGATCTATGCACATAATACATACATACATAAAATGTGAAGTTACATAAAAAAATGTTTTTATTATTGCATTCGTTTTTATCAACTTTTTAAAAAGAGGTGCGTATGTTGCCTCGAATTCGATTTGCTATGGAAAGATAAGCTTTGTTCTTCCCCTCCTCCTGACGGCTTTCAAAATGGGATTCATTTGCGTTCAAATCTTCCACTCTGTAGTAACAACGTTTACAATTTCACACCCCTATTGCGAATGTCGACTGGCAGTAGATAAACGACTATTAAGCGATTATCGATTATCGATGCTATTGCGAGTGTCGCTTAGTCGCTCAATTAGCGACTGTGAATACTTTTTAATCGCTCATCTTTCTATTGCTGTTTTTTAGTCGTTGGAGTTTGCGTTTATAAAATTTACATAAGAAAGTGGTACTATAATGGATAAAAAGTAAGTCAATTGAACTGGAAGTTGTAAAAAATTGTGAAATATACATATGCATGTATGTGTCTGAATTACAGATAAAAAATTATAAGCAACAAAAGGCAACTTGCGCGGTTGGTCGTACTGATGTAGGAGAGTGAAGACATAGGCAAAGGAATTTCCGGAAAGAGTAGGGTAGGAAGCTCCGCTTCTATTGGAAAAGATACATATACAATATTTCTTGTGCATATAACTCCGGCTACGCCATCCACAGTGTTTTTGCGCAGAACCAACATCAAAAGTTTATACAAAAAAACTGCATAATTTATTAATTGACTAGTGCTCGGAAATTTGAAATCTTTATTTTAAATTAAAGTTGAATTCTTTCAATACACTTGTTATGTTGTTATGTTAAAGTTTCTAAACTCGGGTCACGCGTTTGGCCACAAATACCCAACATCATTGTACAAAAAACTTAACCGTACCGTATTTCTTAAACTTCCATAAAGTTTATTAATGAGGAAAACAGCTTTTCCTGCAAATCATGTAAAGCCTAAAAACCGTGAAGCATCGGGAACGCAACTTCTATTCATAAAACTCACACATGTACATACACCTTCCAAGTCCAAGGGATCCGACGAATCTCGCAATTCCCTCCTTGCTTTAGCCAACTCTACTAATCTATTAGCTTCCGCATCATCTTCCTCATCACTAAACCATATTTCAACTGTGTCCATTTTTTAAATTTTATTATTTTTATTATTTAATTATTTTAAAAATGATGTAAATAAAACACTCAAGAAACAAATGTAAACAAACAAACAGCTGTTTACAATTCTGTCAACCATTCACAATAGTACAAATTTTTATCGATCAAGTTACACAATAGCAAAATAAAAGATGATCGACTCGATCGACAAATTTCTATTCTACTGCCAGTCGACACTCGCAATAGGGGCCTCACTGACTTTAAGCGATGAGTAATACAGTTCAAGGTGAATTCCTTATGACTCTTCCTTCACTCATCTGAAAAAGATCAAACATGTCCCTAAATCTCCAAGTTTCAACTTCCGCATCAGTAATCTGGGACTCGTTCTTCTCTTCAAGCAATAACGCCGCGGCTATGGATTTCATTCTTATAATTATGTATCCACTTAAATTTTATTTGTAAATTACAGTGATGTTAGGTATATTTAGTTACTTTAAAATATTTACAAACTTTAACTTCATATGCTGCTTGAGTTTGGTGGTAACTATTTCTTTGTTTTGTTTCGATTTCACACATTCCTAGGCAAACAGCTGATTTTGAAAGATGTTTTCTCTCTTCCTCTTCTTCTTTCGTTTCGATCGTAACGCAGAATACCTAAGTTCGATTCCAGCGGAGCGGAATGCGGGAACGTAATCGAAATACAGAATAGGGCTGATTATTTGAATAAATTTGACTGATGGGACTGAAAATCCCTCTATTTTACTTTTACTCAAAGACGAAATTCAGCCAAAGCACTCAATTCTCAATCTAGACATTTTTGTGTTGCAAAATATATACTATACGTCTTCATTTTCATTCAAAATTTGACTGACATAACGTTGATATGAATGTTAAAAAAATCATTTAAAATGACTGGTGGGACAGGTTTTTGTGAATGATATAAAGCATTGCATATTTATGAAGAAAAGGTTTCCATAGAGCTATAACGATGTGGAAACTTATAATTCGATTAAATGCATCATAGTCAATCAAGAAAAGATGTAAAATGGATACGTAGACATATCTATGTACATACAGTGACGAACAAAAGTATTGCCACAGTGAATTTTTCGCAAGATGTGCAAAGCTTTTTATTCTAATTTATTTGCGATAATTTTTTATAAAAATAACATCTCTAAACTCTGCAAAACTTAGGGAAATTCAATAAATTTGCGTACTAATTTGCAACTTACTATTCAGATTTTTTAGAAAATTTTTTAGTATACAGTTTCATAGCCCATTCAATTTTAGTATAACAAAGAGCAACTTTGAAGTTGCTAGAAAATTCCGTCGATTTTTGGCAATTTTTTAAGTGGAAGGTGTCGCTCATTTTCCCCATAAAAAAATAATTGTCGAACATACATACATTGTATGGAAGAACCTGCGTAAAGAAAAAATTACTAAAAATCAACGCGATTTTCCAACAACTTGCACTTTGTTATACTAAAATTGAATGGGCTATAAAAGAGCATACCTAGAATTATCTAAAAAATCTGAACAGAAAGTTGCACATTAGTGTGCAAATTTATTGAACTTTTCGGAGTTTTTCACAAAGTTTAGAGAATTGATTTTTATGTTTTTTTGGTGTAGAATGAACTATATTTTTATAAAAAATTATCGAAAACAAATTAGAATTAAAAACTTCGCATATATTGCGAAAAATTCACTGTGCCAATACTTTAGTTAGTCACTGTACATATCGCTCTTTTACTTAAATAGTGCCATAATCCAAAAAATGCAAATAATGAGCTACGTGTGCAGAATTTACCACTAGCTCTTCTTCTATGTTGTGTACGGATTTCATAGATGTATCAATTACATACATATGTACCAGTATCTCACTAGAATAAAATATGTATTCATTTTTACTATGGGAATATATGTAAATTCAAAACTTTAAAGCTGTTTTTCTCGAGTGTTAAGCCGTTTTGAGTTATGACACTGTTGAAACCCCAACAGCCGGCTCTACGTACCGGAATGACTCGGGCTTTATCCGACCAAGGGCTGTTGTTTCGGCGATCTAACCCCGTTTAGGTCGGCGAAATCCATCAAACGTTGTTCGATACTGGGGCTACATCTGCTCCGCACCCATCTGCTCAGGGCTGGCATAGAGTCCAACCCAGGGCTAGAAATCTACACCTGCTGCGTATGCCAGCTCGGTCAGGTGCAATGCCTTTGACGGGTGGAGTCATCTCCGTACCTGCTCGGGCCTACGTCCGCATCGGCACACCACAGCAAACCACCACCCGCCCGTGCAACACAGAACCAACACACCCACACCCCAACACAACACAACATTAGACACACCGCCGCCGGCAACTCCTAGTCCCTCCGACAATCTGCTCGGTTTGTCAGTCCAGAAGTCCAGTGAGGCGATTTTTTGACAGGCGATAATCGCCTGCAAAAGTTGACTTGCTGTCTATTTTGAGGCAAGCGATTTTTGAATCACCATTTACACGAGCGATTTTTTCAGAGCAATGTCGAATCGCCTGGAAAATCGCCTCATGTAAAGGCAGCTTTAGCGTTCATCACGCACCACACCGTGCAGTATCTATCGCCTTATCGAATCAGACATCGACTGCGGGGATACCATTTTGGAATGTCAGGGTATTGCTATCCGGTCAGGCGATGTTGAGCCCGAAATATTTAATGTATTTATACCCCCTGTCACCCGCCGCCCGGCAGGATATCACCCTGCAATAGTTGCGCTACTCAGAGGTGAAAACCGTATGGTATTTGGCGACTTTAACGCGCATCACAATCTTTGGCACTCAAGCCTGTCGAATGCTCGCAGGGGAACACATCTGGCTGAGCAGATAGACGATTGACATTCTGCACAATGAACGACGACAAACCCACCAGGATTATGGGCAGCTGCTGCAGCTCGCCAAATCTAACAATTGTCAGCGCTGGTCTGATAAACAGCGCATCATAGCGACCTATGCTGACCCTAGCATCAGACTATCTGCCCATAGTCATCTCGCTTGATAAACCTGCCAACTTTGCTTCCGCGGATCACCTGACCTATGTCAATTTTTCCAAAACTGACTGGAAAGGCTTCGCGGATGTTACTGAAAGCGCCTTCACTGTACTACCTATATGTACCAACCGACGTTCACGTAGGTCATAGGTGGGCAATTTTTGATCGCGAGCAACGCCAGCGCCGCAGTTCGTATACGTATACAAAAGCAAAGCAGCGAATTCCGATTCAGTCTGCCAGCAGATTTCACCAAGGTAACATCACGCTCGGCTGTTGGTTGTTTTTCTTCGTAATTTTATCGTATTATGCCTACGTATTTTTAATATAAGCAAACTGCCGTGTGAATTTAAAAACTATGAAATGAGGTGATTGCTGACCAACGTTCAATAGTTTTATAATAAGTTCCATGATTTTTATAAAAAAGGGCACAAATTGCATGCTTTATTTTAGAGAATAATTTTGTTTCAATCTAAAGAAATCGATAGAGATATGTAAATGCCGGTTTATGCCCAAAAATACTTAGTGAATAATATTTGTAAGTTATACTCGATTTTTGAGACTACTCATATGAAAATAATAAAATCTAAACACCGCAACCATCTGGCCGGCCAGCATTTCAAAGAATTGATTCTAATAAAACGGTACCCAGGTATTTTACAAATGAGGGGTACTAATTTAAATTTGTTTAAATTTTACAAGTACTAAATTTTTCGTATGTTAAAGGTTCTATAAAATAATAGTATTAGTTACTAAAAACTTCCAAGATTAATTATTTCACTATAGGTATACGCCAAATAGGCTAAAAAAACACCACTCGAAAAACACCACTTTTAGTACATTTATAAAAAATATGGCAACCATAACTGACCGTGACGCACTTATAGCACGACAAAATGAGACTGTGTTGGTATGCCCAGCATTGACGTAGGTGAACATAAATTCCGCAGGGTTGTTACTGCTGCTGCAGCTCGCTTCATCCCAGCAGGATGTATCACGGATCCACGTCCGAACTTTCCGACTAAAGCGGCTGTTCTAGCCGAGGAGCGTGACAACCTTCGTCAGGCCGATCTCGGAAATCCCCCTATTTGGCAACTTGTGAACGTACATAAGCAGAAGAAATGGGAAGAGCATCCGAAGACCTACAACTTCGCCTCTGTTGTGAATAAGCTTTGGTCAACCGTGAGGCTATTGTCCAACTCGGCGAAGCGTGACGACAGGGTTGAAATAGACTTTGGTGCCCACGCTTCGTCGGACGCGGAGAGATGCTCGACCTATTTTAGCCGGCAGTTCATTCTGCATCTTCCGGTGGATAAAGCCAAATGTCGAGTGACAAGAAGGCTGCACAAACTGCCAAAAACCTAGTGCACCTCTTGTTTTCACCAGCGGTGAGGTAAGGGTAGCCATTGGGAAGGCGAAAGCCTCCAAAGCCATAGGACCCGACGGAATATGCATGTTAATGCTTAAAAATTTTGGGTCCTGCGGGAGTAGGGTACCTAACGCAGGTCAATTTGTCAATGGGCACTCTCGTCAATCCAGACATCTGGAAGATGGGGAGAGTGGTCCCACTGCTCAAACCGGGGAAACCAGCCGACAGAGAAGAGTCTTACCGTTCCATAATCCTCCTTTCTCCAGTAACGAAGACACTAAAGGCCTTGCTACTCCCGTATTTTACGAACCACCTGACCCCAACGAGGCATCACCATGGCCTCGTGGCCTCAACCGAAACCGACCCTGTGAGAGAACGATTCTAGTAGCGCTGAACCTGTCTAAAGCGTTCGACACTGTCAGTCATTCAACGCTCCTAGAAGACATAGAGGCCTCCTCACTCCCACAGGGACTGAAACGGTGGTCGGCGAATTATCTGAGTGGTCGACAGTCATCAGTAATATTTAGGGACAAAACCAGCTAACCAAGAAAAATTAAGCAGGGGCTACCACAGGGTGGTGTCCTATCACCACTATTGTTTAATTATTATATCTCAAAGCTCCCTCAACACCAGAGGGTGTCAATATTGTATCTTATGCTGACGATTGCTCGATTATGGCATCTGGGAATCGATTTGATGACTTGTGCCCGAAAATAAACGGTTATCTCGCCGAACTTTCTCGCTTCTTCACTGCAAGGAGCCTTGCGCTAGCCCCTGCGAAATTCTTGGCAACCCTATTCACCACCTGGACGAAGGAGGTCAGACTGCAACTGGGTATTCACAATACCGACGGTGAATAACACCAAAATCCTCGGAGTTACCTTCTGCTCTCAACCGCAATTGTCAACAAAGTACAGAGCCGCAACAATTTCCTCAAGTCGCTGACCGGCAGCACTTGGCGCAAAGACAAAGAAACGTTGTTGGCAACATACAAGGCAATTGGCCGGCCGGTTCTGAACTATGCAGCGCCCGTGTGGTCACCGGGGACTTACAGGACGCAGTGGATTAAGCTACAGACCTGCCAGAATACGCACTTGAAAGGGACAGAACTTTGTCTGTCGCGGGAGACCCGCACCACAATAGCCCAACTTCGCTCTGGCTATTGCAGCAGGCTAAACTACCTCAGCAGAATTAATGGGGATGTACCCAACCAATGCCCGGCATGTGGTGAGCCGCCACCTCTTCAAATGCCCCGAGAACCCCACCCAGCTGACGCCCCTGTCCTTATGGACAGACCCAGTCGAAGTCGCGCACTTCCTGGGCCTCCCTTAGCTGAAACGGACGACAACGTTGACGGATGAACCGACCCAAGCGGGGCTTAGTAGCCGCTACAACAACAACAACCACAGCCACAAGCTATTTCGCTAGCTACATCAGCTACATCAGCAATAATACACCATAGCCACAGCCCAGTGATTATAAAGTTGCCACAATTGTGCTTTTTTGGTACAATTTGAAACGAAAAAGTACATTGACACCACACAACACAGATCTTTTTGGTACAATTTGGAAATGCTGAGTATATTTCGATTGGTTTTATATTTACGTTGGTTGAAAACTTCTACTTATTTATACAAATACTTTCTTCCTTCTCTACTCCATATAAACTTCGACTAAATTTGTTTTACATTACTTTACGTTACTTATGTAAATGGTTTTGTCTTTTTCAACCTCTCACCTTTTTAACCGGAGCACGAGAACTTAAAAAAAAAATTAAATATATACAAGTTTTTGGAACAAATTAAAATAATTAAAAACGAACTGAACGACCCGATGTTTGCAAAACTTTTTAAAATAGCTCAAGGTATATTGTTTCCTCCATTCCTCCGAAAATGTTTAACGTGTCTTTTCTGTTCAGAATCTGATAAAAACCAAACGTAGAAATAGATTACAAGTACAAAACCTCCGTTCTTTAATAAAAGTAAAAGATTATATCAAATCGTCTCAAAGTTTTTGAAATGATATGAAAATGCATACAGAGTAGAGCTGGAAAACTATCGATAGTTGGACCATTCGATGTTTTCGATAGTTTTGGGCCTCACCATACTATCGGTAAGAGATGCATAATCTTAAGAGAAAAAATATGAGATACTACGGCACTAATTATATTGAACATGGTAGTATTAGTAGAAAAAATATGTAGGCTAGCTTTATGAGCTATTTTAGTGTGATTTATTAAAAATATAAAATAATTAATAAAATAACAAAATTTTTTTTTAATTTCACTTTTATTTCAACATATTTATGTAGATTAAAAGAAAAATACTGATAAAAATAAAATATTTTACACAAATAACAAAAAATATAATCGATAATCGCATGAGGCTATTGCCTGAAAATTTTAAAATGCGCTTGGTGGCATTGTGCTACTATGATAGCACAGCCGAGTAATCATAGTCAACTTATGTACAGTAGTAGTCGAACAAATTATAGCCGCACCAAGTTTTCACAAGTTTTAAAATATTATTTTTGCTGTTTTTTAATTTTGGTTAGTTTTTTATCGTTCATTCTTTAAAAATATCCGTATTGGGTATTTTCCAAAATTTGGTGCAAATCGTATCCCAATTGTGTGAACAGCCAAAATATTTTTCTTTATCCCAGTCACGAAAATTAATTTGCTGAAATTATTCGATAGAGCATCGCTGTATTGTACCAATCTTTTGACTACAAAAATCAAAATTGTCCCATTTTCTTTTAACAATAAAAATGTACAAATCTGTACAAATGTACCAATCGAGTGACACTGCCTTAAAAATTTATGCAATTTAAAAAAGAATTCAACAAATTTTCGTTAAAATTTCCAGTTTTTTTATTAAATTCTGAGTATGCAGTTTTGTGGCGCATTGAATTGTAGTAGAATAAAGTATGAGTTTCAAATTGCTAAAAATTTCAATTGATTGTTTAAAATTTTTAAAAAGTTCGAAACTTGCACGAAAATTTGTTGATTTTTTTTTAATATTGCACAAGTGTGCAATACTTGGAAACTAAAGGAGATATACAAAAATGAAGAACACAATTTCTAAGATATTGATTAGTTTAATATGACTGCATCACTAGCTAAATTTTTACTAAATTATCGAAAAAATTGTAGTCAATATCTCGGAAACTAAATGAGATTTCTAAAAACTGGTAACATCAATCGAAAGACCTTATTTCAAAATATATAACTGCATCTAGTCAAAATGGCGCTTACGACAATCTTTTACCCAGGCGACGAAATAAA
>NW_023462195.1:0-8662 GCF_013731165.1 Rhagoletis pomonella | reverse complement strand
TTTATTTCGTCGCCTGGGTAAAAGATTGTCGTAAGCGCCATTTTGACGATTTTTAGTTCTAGATGCAGTTATATATTTTGAGACCTTAGTCTTTCGATTGATGTTACCAGTTTTTAGAAATCTCCTTTAGTTTCCGAGATATTGACTACAATTTTTTCGATAATTTAGTAAAAATTTAGCTAGTGATGTAGTCATATTAAACTTATCAATATCTTAGAAATGGTGTTCTTCATTTTTGTATATCTCCTTTAGTTTCCAAGTATTGCATACTTCTGCAATATTAAAAAAAAAAATCAACAAATTTTCGTGCATACTCAGAATTTAATAAAAAAAACTCAAAATTTTAACGAAAATTTGTTGAATTCTTTTTTAAATTGCAATTTTTAGGGCAGTGTCACTCGATTGGTGCATTTGTACATTTTTATTGTTAAAAAAAAAATGGGACAATTTTGATTTTTGTAGTCAAAAGATTGGTACAATACAGCGATGCTCTATTGAATAATTTCAACAAATTAATTTTCGTGACTGGGATAAAGAAAAATATTTTAGCTGTTCACACAATTGGGATACGATTTGCACCAAATTTTGGAAAATACCCAATACGGATGTTTTTAAAGAATGAACTATAAAAAACTAACCAAAATTAAAAAACAGCAAAAATAATATTTTAAAACTTGTGAAAATTTGGTGCGGCTATAATTTGTTCGACTATCGTGCTATCAGAGTAGCACAATGCCACCAAGCGCATTTTAAAATTTTCAGGCAATAGCCTCATGCGATTATCGATTATATTTTTTGTTATTTGTGTAAAATATTTTATTTTTATCAGTATTTTTTTTTTAATCTACATAAATATGTTGAAATAAAAGTGAAATTAAACAAAAATTTTTTATTTTTAATAAATCACACTAAAATAGCTCATAAAGCTAGCCTACATATTTTTTCTACTAATACTACCATGTTCAATATAATTAGTGCCGTAGTAAGTATCTCATATTTTCTCTCTTAAGATTATGCATCTCTTACCGATAGTATGGTGAGGCCAAAAACTATCGAAAACATCGAATGGTGCAACTATCGATAGTTTTTCAGCTCTACTCTGTATGTATTTTCATATCATTTCAAAAACTTTGAGAAGATTTGATATAATCTTTTGCTTTTATTAAAGAACGGAGGTTTTGTACTTGTAATCTATTTCTACGTTTGGTTTTTATCAGATTCTGAACAGAAAAGACACGTTAAACATTTTCGGAGGAATGTGGAATAAACAATATACCTTGAGCTATTTTAAAAAGTTTTGCAAACATCGGGTCGTTCAGTCCGTTTTTAATTAATTTAATTTGTTCCAAAAACTTTTATATATTTAATTTTTTTTAAGTTCTCGTGCTCCGGTTAAAAAGGTGAGAGGTTGAAAAAGACAAAACCATTTACATAAGTAATCGGAATTGCCAACCATGTAATGTAAAACAAATTTAGCCCCGCTTGTGTCGGTTCATCCGTCAACGTTGTCGTCCGTTTCAGCTAAGGGAGGCCCAGGAAGTGCGCGACTTCGACTGGGTCTGTCCATAAGGACAGGGGCGTCAGCTGGGTGGAGTTCTCGGGGCATTTGAAGAGGTGGCGGCTCACCACATGCCGGGCATTGGTTGGGCACATCCCCATTAATTCTGCTGAGGTACGAGTTTAGCCTGCTGCAATAGCCAGAGCGAAGTTGGGCAATTGTGGTGCGTTTCTCCCGAGATAGACAAAGTTCTGTCCCGTTCAAGTGCGTATTCTGGCAGGTCTGTAGCTTCATCCACTGCGTCCTGCAAGTCCCCGGTGACCACACGGGCGCTGCATAGTTCAGAACCGGCCGGCCAATTGCCTTGTATGTTGCCAGCAACGTTTCTTTGTCTTTGCGCCAAGTGCTGCCGGCCAGCGACTTGAGGAAATTGTTGCGGCTCTGTACTTTGTTGACAATTGCGGTTGAGAGCATTTTGGTGTTATTCACCGTCGGCATTGTGAATACCCAGTTGCAGTCTGACCTCCTTCGTCCAGGTGGTGAATAGGGTTGCCAAGAATTTCGCAGGGGCTAGGGCAAGGCTCCTTGCAGTGAAGAAGCGTGAAAGTTCGGCGAGATAACCGTTTACTTTCGAGCACAAGTCATCAATTCGATTCCCAGACGCCATAATCGAGCAATCGTCAGCATAAGATACAATAGTGACTCCCTCTGGTGGTTGAGGGAGCTTTGAGATATAATAATTAAACAATAGTGGAGATAGGACATCACCACGTCGTACCCCCTGTTTAATTTTTCTTGGTTAGCTGGTTTTGTCCCTAAATATTACTGACGACTGTCGACCACTCAGATAATTCGCCGACCACCGTTTGATTCCCTGTGGGAGTGAGGAGGCCTCTATGTCTTCTAGGAGCGTTGAATGACTGAAAGTGTCGAACGCTTTAGACAGGTTCAGCGCTACTAGAATCGTTCTCTCACAGGGTCGGAGAAAGGAGGATTATGGGACGATAAGACTCTCCTCTGTCGGCTGGTTTCCCCGGTTTGAGCAGTGGGACCACTCTCCCCATCTTCCAGATGTCTGGAATGACGAGAGTGCCCATTGACAAATTGAGGACCTGCGTTAGGTACGTTACTCCCGCAGGACCCAAATTTTTCAGCATCAACATGCATATTCCGTCGGGTCCTATGGCTTTGGAGGCTTTCGCCTTCCCGATGGCTACCCTTACCTCACCGCTGGTGAAAACAAGAGGTGCACTAGGTTTCTGGCAGTTTGTGCAGCCTTCTTGTCGCTCGACATTTGGCTTTATCCACCGGAGGATGCAGAATGAACTGCCGGCTAAAATAGCTCGAGCATCTCTCCACGTCCGACGAAGCGTGGTCACCAAAGTCTATTTCAACTCTGTCGTCACGCTTCGCCGGGTTGGACAATATCCTCACGGTTGACCAAAGCTTATTCACACCAGAGGCGAAGTTGCAGAGTTCAGATGCTCCTCCCATTTCTTCTGCTTATGTACGTTCACAAGTTGCCAAATCTCCGAGTAGAGACCCCTGATAGGGGGATTTCCGAGATCGGCCTGACGAAGGTTGTCACGCTCATCGGCTAGAACAGCCGCTTTCGTCGGAAAGTTCGGACGTGGATCCGTGATACATCCTACTGGGATGAAGCGAGCTGCAGCAGCAGTAACAACCCTGCGGAATTTATGTTCACCTACGTCAATGCTGGGCATACCAACACAGTCTCATTTTGTCGTGCTATAAGTGCGTCGCGGTCAGTTATGGTTGCCACATTTTTTATAAATGTACTAAAAGTGGTGTTTTTCGAGCATGGGTCTTTTAGCCTATTTGGCGTATACCTATAGTGAAATAATTAATCTTGGAAGTTTTTAGTAACTAATACTATTAGTTTATAGAACCTTTTACATACGAAAAATTTAGTACTTGTAAAATTTAAACAAATTTAAATTAGTACCGTTTTATTCGAATCAATTCTTTGAAATGCTTAGCGCAACTATTGCAGGGTGATATCCTGCCGGGCAGCGGGTGACAGGGGGTATAAATACATTAAATATTTCGAGCTCAACATCGCCTGACCGGATAGCAATACCATGACATTCCAAAATGGTATCCCCGCAGTCGATGTCTGATTCGATAAGGCGATACTGCACGGTGTGGTGCGTGATGAACGCTAAAGCTGCCTTTACATGAGGCGATTTTCCAGGCGATTCAACATTGCTCTGAAAAAATCGCTCGTGTAAATGGTGATTCAAAAATCGCTTGCCTCACAATAGACAGCAAGTCAACTTTTGCAGGCGATTATCGCCTGTCAAAAAATCGCCTCATGTAAAGGCAGCTTAAGCCTCCACCATTGTCTCGCTCGCGATCTCGACGGTGCACGTTGTATCCGGCGCAATTCAACAAGGTTGAATTTCCGTGCAACTTAATCTCTTGGCCCGCAGCTATCAATATCCCATGCCTTCCCATGAAGACAGTGATCTCCTCGATCTTGCTCTGAAGTCCGTTGCAGTTGAATTGTAACACCTTTGTGTGCCTTGGGAGACCAATTGTAATGTGTGGTGTTAGGGAGTTTTGTTGCCTGCCCGCTCCCTGCTGTGTGTGCTGCAAGCGTGAGTGTTGCCTTGTGGTTGTGGTGGGCGGCGTCGTGGGGGAGGTATGCGACTGGGCAGCACAGCAGGAGCCCACATAGTCCCTCGTCCAATCACACGCGTTGCGAAGTCCTGAGCATGCCCTAAAGTGGCACAAGCCAAGGCAGGAGTTGCACTTGACTGATGTCACCTTACGGTATATTCTGGACTGACAAACCGAACAGATTGTCGGAGGGACTAGGAGTTGCCGGCGGCGGTGTGTGGGTGCTGTTGTGTTTGTTTGTGTGTCTAATGTTGTGTTGTGTTGGGGTGTGGGTGTGTTGGTTCTGTGCTGCACGAACGGGTGGTGGTTTGCCGTGGTGTGCCGGTGCGGACGTAGGCCCGAGCAGGCACGGAGATGACTCCCCCGCCACAGGCATTGCACCTGACCGAGGTGGAGTTTGTAAGCACTCGTCTCTGGCGTACGCAGCAGGTGTTGATTTCTGGGCCTGGGTTGGACTCTATGCCAGCCCTGAGCAGATGGGTGCGGAGCTGATGTAGCCCCAGTATCGAACAACGTTTGATGGATTTCGCCGACCTAAACGGGGTTAGATCGCCGAAACAACAGCCCTTGGTCGGATAAAGCCCGAGTCATTCCGGTACGTAGAGCCGGCTGTTGTGGTTTCAATAGTGTCATAACTCAAAACGGCTCAACACTCGAGAAAAACAGCTTTAAAGTTTTGAATTTACATATATTCCCATAGTAAAAATGAATACATATTTTATTCTAGTGAGATACTGGTACATGTGTATGTATGTAATTGATACATCTATGAAATCCGTACACAACATAGAAGAAGAGCTAGTGGTAATTTCTGCACACTTAGCTCATTTATTGGATTATGGCACTATTTAAGTAAAAGAGCGATATGTACAGTGTCTAACTAAAGTATTGGCACAGTGAATTTTTCGCAATATATGCGAAGGTTTTAATTCTAATTTATTTTCGATAATTTTTTATAAAAATATAGTTCATTCTACACCAAAAAAAAACATAAAAATCAATTCTCTAAACTTTGTGAAAAACTCGGAAAAGTTCAATAAATTTGCACACTAATGTGCAACTTTCTGTTCAGATTTTTTAGAAAATTCTAAGTATGCTCTTTTATAGCCCATTCAATTTTAGTATAACAAAGTGCAAGTTGTTGGAAAATCGCGTTGATTTTTAGTAATTTTTTCTTTACGCAGGTTCTTCCATACAATGTATGTATGTTCGACAATAATTTTTTTATGGGGAAAATGAGCGACACCTTCCACTTAAAATATTGCCAAAAATCAACGGAATTTTCTAGCAACTTCAAAGCTGCTCTTTGTTATACTAAAATTGAATGGGCTATGAAACTGTATACTAAAAAATTTTCTAAAAAATCTGAATAGTAAGTTGCAAATTAGTATGCAAATTTATTGAATTTCCCCAAGTTTTGCAGAGTTTAGAGGTGTTATTTTTATAAAAAATTATCGCAAATAAATTAGAATAAAAAACTTTGCATATCTTGCGAAAAATTCACTGTGGCAATACTTTTGTTTGTCACTGTATGTACATAGATATGTCTACGTATCCATTTTACATCTTTTCTTGATTGACTATGATGCATTTAATCGAATTATAAGTTCCCACATAGTTATAGCTGTATTTTTTGTCTTTGGAAACATTTTCTTCATAAATATGCAATGCTTTACATCATTCACAAAAACCTGTCCCACCAGTCATTTTAAAAGATTTTTTTTTAATATTCATATCAACGTTATGTCAGTCAAATTTTGCAACACAAAAATGTCTAGATTGAGAATTGAGTGCTTTGGCTGAATTTCGTCTTTGAGTAAAAGTAAAATAGAGGGATTTTTAGTCCCATCAGTCAAATTTATTCAAATAATACTTAAAAAAGTTGGAAATTGTTAGGTAATTTTTTGAAAGCAATTGTATGCATTAAGGATGCTAATCTATATGCGCATTTTTCATATTTTGCAATTGGACAATTTCGCGCAGTGTGTTTTATGAGGAAAATTTTGTATTTTGTGCAATTTCTGTCAGTTAATTATTTGGCAAGTCTTAATTTAAAAAGTTGAACAATTTAAACTCAAATTTAAGTAAATATTTAAGTATAACCCCATTCATTTCTGAAAAGCAAACTGTGCAAATTTGCCCTTTTGTGCGAGAGGCTTTCCAGACAAATTTTGACATTTCATTTGCCAGGGTTTAAAATTACAGAGTTTGTCCAGCTTGCGAGCGTTTTGCGTCTTTTAATGAGTACCCTTACTTTTTATTTATCTATGTTAAGAAGTATACATATTTCACTATTGTATAAGTTCCGATGACATACATACAAACATATCGTCGTTTAAAGTACAAAACCGCGTATCTGAGGTTGCATAAACTATTTTCTAGAGAGTAAAAACACTCATATTTCAAAATGGTTCTCTTTTTGACCGACTTCGCAAGAAGGAGAAGGTTATCAGTTCGTCAGAATATCTGGTTTTTTATTTATGTTACCGCATAACTTTGTGGACAACGTTAACCGATTTCTGTAATTTTTTTGGACCCATACTAATTTGGTTTAAATGCGATGATCGGGTCATAAAGAAATTAAATTAATCTTAAATTTTTATATGAGAATTGAAATCGGTTTTGTTTTATGCCTAAAAATTACTTATTTATAAAGCAATTGCATTTCTGACTAGTATATTTCAGAGCGAATGGGTAAGGACTGAGCCAAGAGCTTGTGTGAGCAAATCCAATTTTTGGCAGTCAGTTACGCGGTTTTTTTTTTAGAATGACGATACGCGGTT
Source organism: Rhagoletis pomonella (assembly GCF_013731165.1). NCBI lineage: Eukaryota > Metazoa > Arthropoda > Insecta > Diptera > Tephritidae > Rhagoletis > Rhagoletis pomonella. The sequence continues at coordinate 1,738 of NW_023462195.1, read as the reverse complement.
TTGTACTTTAAACGACGATATGTATGTAGTTATAATTCACAGTGGATAAAATTTAGGAGTCAAATGTTCTCCAGTCACAATGGAATGCCCCTTAAGGAGATAGTATAAATCCAATTGCCTATTGCTTTATGTTTGAGAGTTCATATACATACATACATACATATGTACTACTTATATTTCATGCATGTATTATTTTACTGACATTTTAAATTAAGTCGGCTGCGTTATATCAATTTTACATACTACATATGTATGTTTGTGTGTATTGTATGTAAACAGCGATAATTATTTTTACTTGAAAGACATCAGCTTCCTCAGCAATGTCTTGGGATTCTGCTCCTGCTGCAAGCCCCTTTCCTGTTTAAATGCTGCTCTAATTGTAATATTGCCACGCCATGATACGCTTTCCACATTTTGAATTGAAGAAAACCCCTTTTTTTAAAACACTGAAAGAGAGAATCAGATAAAAAGCCAAAGGCAGGTATTCGAGTTAGTGACACAATCATACTATATTGGGTATATGCAGTAAAGTTGCTCAAAAAAAAAAAATGTTAAAAAAATATATACATGCATACATATGTATTGTATAATAGCGGTAGTATACATAGCTGATTGCCTAGAGCCGAGTCAACAAGTTTTCTAAAGTTTTTTGTTTTGCAACGGACAACAACTGTACGCACTTGTTCGGAAAACATCTATATAGGAAAATCCAGGACCTGAAGCCTACTTAAATTAAATAAACATTCATAAACATAACAATAACAATGCCAACAATTAATTTTTTTTAATCTATGTAATTACACAGGCCAACAAGCGTCAAGAAGCAGAAACACTAACATATATTTGATGTGCTAAATTCGAATCTGGCCATAGAATTGCTCTATCACGTCAGTTCATGAGATATCCTAATCAAAAAGTCCAAAAAACAGGGTTTTGACCTATTTGAGGTTATGTAGCATCGGAAATAAATTTTTTCGCAGAGAAATAGTCAAAGTATCTCTCTTACGAATGTCGAGTTTGGCCAAATATATTTTTCTTTCGCAGATATCGAATTTTAAAAATTTAATATTTATGAATTACTAAATATTGGATATATTTGAGCAAATTTAACGGCATTTCAAAGAGTAATGCCCGGTTTCCCCAATCAATTTTAAATTTATCAGACTGTTAAAATTTAGAATAAAAAAATTTTGTAAGGAAAATATCCTATTTGATTTTAAAATTGGTGAAACCAGGAATAAGGCTGATAAAAACATAGTAAAGTAGAACCATTCCCTCATGAATTTTTTTTTTAAGTTTGCCAGCATTTTAAAATCGTATAAAATTGAAAATAACAAAATGAAATTGTTCAAAATTATTGTTGCTTGAGATTGAAAATGAAAAGGTTTGTGTGAGTTTGTGTACAGGGTGTAAATAAATAACTGTCGCACAGATTTTTTATTTATTTATTTATTTTTTTTGAAAAATAAAAGGGTCCTTTATAGAATTTGAGAAAAAAGAATTTTATCGTTAATTTTGTACATATTGTAGTTTAATTTTGTTAATTAGTTTTGAAATTTAATTTCTTACTTGTATTTGGCGGCAGTGTAAACTTTAGGGGATAAGTACATGCGACACGCAAGTCTTTTTCAGGTGTATTTTATCTTAGACTTTGCATAAAAAAAGACAAAAAAGGAAAACTGTATAGGATTGATCGAATGGATGGCCGTCTTAGTCATCAGTTCTGAGTCTATTCGAT
>NW_023462194.1:0-20505 GCF_013731165.1 Rhagoletis pomonella | reverse complement strand
TCCTTAATTTTATCGGTTGAATTTCAACCGCTGGGCGAACACTAGTAAACATAATTTGCAAACAATATCATTTTAAATTTCGTTGCTAATTCGTTGATCGCATCTGTATATCGGTGAAAAAACATGAATTATTTTCTGACTATTAAAAAAAAAAAAACAACAATAACGGTCCCTGACTAATACAGTACTGAGTGCAAATGTAGAAGCAAGTTTGCAAATGCTTAAATACTCTTTGAGACAAAACAAAAAGAAAAACTCGTGAAGGTCATGCTGTTTGCCAAACGCTGGCAAAAAAGATTGGACTAGCTGGCCAACTGGATTTACTGGCGAAATAAGTAGAGAAACCACACTCGTTTGAAAGTAACAGTAAAATTAGCTAATAACACTGGATCACAAATTTTAATTTTGATTTTGCTCTCCAGACGCCACTATCCAATTTGTATGTAGAATCGCTTAATTGATCAATTTCTCAGAACCTATTAGGGCTATCGAAAAGTATTGTATATACGGTTTATCGAGAATTTTATTTGCTTTAATTTCCCGTATCTCGGTTTAGGATTATTCAATTGGTTCGTAAGATATGCGTGATTAAGTAAACCCACTTTTTTAAAGCTGAATAACAGTAGATTTCAATATCACGAAAAGTTATCCATAGAAAAAATTGTTATCGCGATTTTCGGAATAACCGAGCAATTCGACATAGGAATTGGATAGTGGCATCCATAGAATATTTTTGCTGTAAACCAGTGTAATTAAGGTTAAATTATTTGAAACACGACTAAGAACTTAGAAGGTCAACATTGTCAAAAAAAGTTAAAAATAGTATAGGCAACATTGTATACCGAAAAAGTAAGATAAATAAAACCAAGATACTAAATATTATTTGTGCAGTTTCTGCCGCGCGCAACACTCCGAAATGATGTGAAGTGAAGGCGGTGCCGCTGGTGACAGTGACAGGCGCGCTCCCACAGCTACAAGCAATTAATGTTATCAACCATCAACACCAACTGCCATGAAGCTTGGAGCCGTAGGCGGTAGTCGTTGCCAAGGTAGGTGTTCGCGTCTTTGCCGCTCGCGTGTTAAGCGTACTTCCTTATTCGAAAATACAGGTCAAGCGTTGCAAAAGTTACATACAAATGAAAGTAAATTACAAATAAGCGAGTATCAACAGTGAAATCTCAAAATGGTAGCAAATGTAATAATTTCGCAATGCATTATGTAACTTATTTTATCCAAAAGATATATGAATATGGAAACGAAGAAGTTGAAGATTAAGCCAAAAAAAATGAAATTAAAATACCTGAGCGCATAAGTGCTTTTCATACCACTAACAACCATTTTGAAAATTATTCACATATTTCTGAGTTCAATGAACTTTAATTCTTTAAGTAAATCATATTTAGTTTTTAATAGGGCAAGATGATGATTCGGAGCCCGCAGCGTCCCCTAAATACCACTCACTAGCAGTTCAGAAAAAGTGGTTGAAGATCGAGTGGAAGGAGATCGAGTTTTAATAGAGTACGTCCTCGACAACACCGAAGGTCCCCATATACAGTTTGACTTATTGGGAAACCATTTAAGGCACTATCATCACTAGTGTTTGGGTGCATTGAGAACCTCACATTACAGTACAGCCGCTGTGGGTGCTAGGTCAATAAACCCCGAGACATTCGTTGCAATAGGCCCAAACAGGAGGGGGTAAAATCTGAGAAGATAAAAACTTTAAATTGCCATAAATTTATCTCCTAGTATTAATGAAACATTTTCGTCGTCTTGATATGAAAAAAAATTACACAGGCTAACAAAAAAGAAGTTTCTGCATATTGAACCAAACCTCTATTTTCCTATGTTATTCGACGCGCTGAATGCGAATTCGAGGTCTATTTTAGCCTCCATCACGTCAGGTTCGAGGACATTTAAAGGTCAAGTAGGGAAAAATTCATTGAATAAACCTGAAAATTTAATACAATTCTTCAGAATATGACCTTGAGATGACATCTGCATGACCTATAGATGACCTTGAAGAATCACAAACCCATTTATATGAATTTTTATTTTTATTGAATACATCTTTTTCCTATTTGACCCGAACCTGACATTATGGAGGCTAACAGACCTTGGATTTGGATTCAGCGCGTCGTATATAATAGGTATAAAGAGGTTTGCTGAAATATGCAGAAAATTGTTCTTGATTCGCGCACGAAATTAACTTTTCTTTTCATTTTCGTATTATCTTCATCTTTTATGAATATTGAAGCCACAATTCCTACGCCTAAATTTTTTTGTAACAACATCAAGATTTACGTGAGCTGAGCTCTTTTGAACATATCTCCAAAAATTTCATTACTTTTATTCTGTTGGTTAAATTTATAGCTGTAAGCTATTATCTATCTATCTATGAATCTATTATCTGAGGTAATTTTTATAAAAAAACTCCATATGCGATGGAAAAACAGTACCGATTTTTTTTTTTTATTTTGGAGAGTGATGCTTCCTTATGTGCGTAGTTCGGTAAAATTATGAAGACTCTCTTAATGGATTAATTTTTAACTTTTTGGCGCTGCTCCATATATTGGTCGGGTATGCATTGACTCTGGTGAAAGACTTAGAAACAGTAATAGGAAAAAAAATTAGGAAAACATATATACATGGAAAGGCAATGATATTCAATACAATACGGCTGAGAAAACGTGAGAACGACAACGCACAATCGCACATAAGTACATCCCATCATTGGCTATGAATTGAAAAAGTGGTAAATATGGCATCTCGGGCAGCTGAAGAGTAAAACAAGTAAAGAAATAAATGCCGTATATAATTTAAATGGAAGAAAAAAATAAAAACAAATAGAAAAGTACAGTAAAAAAAAATACTGAAATACAAAAAAAAAAAAATTATTTGATGAAAAACGTGGCTAACATAAAAAGCGGCACCTGCGAGCGCACGTTAATCACAGCCAAATGAAGTGGTATATAGTGGAGACAAGTGGAGTGGCGGAACTGAATCAGATTCCAAGCGGAACTGAGATAGTTGTAAGCAGAAAACCAGACAAAAAATGGGTAAAAAGTCGTCGAAATAGTCTCGAGTAGTTGTATTGTACGAGTATAGGAGAGTACTGCATGTAGTACATGGAGGTCACTGTGTGCGTTTGCGGCGCCGAGTTTGTGGCAAGTGCGCCAAGCGCGCGATACAATGGGCGACAGAGCTGGCGCAGCAGACAGACTGCGAGTAATGAATTGCAGCAGGCGGGAAAACGGAAAGCGCGAGACGAAAACTTAATTAAAGCGCACAAGTAGTAAATTGCGAGACAGCACTTTTCGAAGCATCGAGCAACAGAGCAAATTTAATTAAAAAAAAAAAATGAACAAAAGAAAAAACACCAATAAAAGCAATGTACTTAAATAGACAAAAGCGGCATAATATTTGTAACTCATAAAAAAAAGGAAAAAAAAACCTTTTTACACAGTCAAATAAATTATTACTTTTTATTAGCAGCCACCAGAAGTATTTTGCACTTTTATTTGCTGGCAATACACGTAACTATTTTTTTTTGCACTTTTAATGCAAAATTTGCCTCATTAATGTAACTATTTTATTACACAATTTAAGAGTTTCAGCAATTTCTTGCGTCGAACAGCAGTAGCTGCGCAGTATCACTTGTGGCGAGCTTCAGACACGATCGGCAACTGTTTGTCGGCGCAGAAGTCTGTCTTCAAAATGCGCACAGCTTAAAGCTTTTAACTAGCTAAGCTTTTTTTGCTTCACTCTCAACTGAGTGCAGTTCTTGTAACATTTCCAGGTGGAAAAAGGAAACTTATTGGAATTTGATGACGTCATTGTTTGTTTGGCTGTTTACAGCGCGTTTGTGCCTTAAGTCTTTTGTTTATCCTCACTTACTATGCCAAGTACATGTACATACGCATCTACATACATAGGTACGTATGAATGCAAACTAAACGTTGAATGCGTAAATATGTTATTTGCTTTTTATTTTGCTCTTGCGACCACTCCTATTTGTTGCCTTATTTGTTTTGATTATCTTTCGGTATAATGGCATTTCCGTTTACAATTATCGCAATGCATTTATTTTTTAAATAATCACTCGAATTTACTCATTTGCAGTGACTTGTAAGTTAAGCTTTTGTTTTGACCAAGCTGACCAGCAGCCACATGAACTTAACCTAACCGATAAATGATAAAATTATAAATTATCATCAAATATTGCACAATTACGTACCTTCAGTTACCTTGCATTGAAAAATGTTTGAAAGCCAGTTTTTTATGAATTATTAAATATTTATTTTTATTAAATTTTCTGTTTATTCAGTTTACACGTTTGAATTTGTTTTTGTTTTTTTTTGTATTTCACTTAAATGTTTTACATTTACATTTTCAAATAGTATTTGTTTAATTTAATTTCTTTTTTTTTCATTTGTTTCTAGGTATTCCACTGCATTTCATAGAAATTACAATGAATATTTTTTTTCGTATAATTTACATCCATTTTCCAAGCACCAATCGTCTTTTCGTCATCGCAATACTATTTACCTTTCATGCTGACAGAAATTTGATTTGGCTATAGAATTAAGTAAATTACATAAGATGCACTGTGCTGGCATACTTCTATACATACATATGTATAGCATATCGTAAATTTATGTATTGCAAACAGTATTTAGCAAACAATAATTCAGATCTGTACATTCGTAAGTAGATTTTGTATGAAATTTATTTTTGCAATAAAGACAAAGCTTTTAAGCAATAATGGCCTAGTTATTTTATGTCTTAAGCGCAAAAGTAATAGCAGAAATTAATATTTTTGCTTAATGCATATTAGCCTAATTTAACAATGCAAAGCGAATTTAATATCATTAATTAATTGTAAATTTGAAATTTTAATTTCCTAAACAACCAAATTCATATAGGAAAACATGAAATTTTATAACATTAACCTTTTAAATAAAATATATAATTTAATCATAACAACCTTGCTGCCTAACTATAAGACTTAATTTATTAAAAAATAAAACATTCATATATACAAACTGAAATCTCTTTTATTTAACTAAGTTTTTTAGACCTAAATATGTAAATACCAAGTGTTTTTTTTTTGTTGGTTTTTTTTTCGCAAACGAAACATTCATCTTTTTTTTTGTGCTACCGCCGATTGTATCATAAAAGTTTCTTTTTCCTTGTTCAGAAATAATTTTTTGGTTTATTTAATTATTAAAAGGCTTAGAAATGAATTTTAATTTTTTCAATAACACTTAGTGAAGCAATAATTTTTGTTTACAAAATTTTTCCTCATAATAAATATAATATAGAGATAATATTTTTTTCTCTTTCTTTTTTGTTATTGCGGCATAACAAGAAACAATTTATTCCAATTCCAGTGTAATTGAACATGAATAGGCATGCTTAGTGGTGTTCCGATACCAGTACTAAAAAGTAAAAACTCGATTACCCCTAACAAGCACTAAGTAAGTACTTTTTGTACTACAAAGCTTAAGCACTGGTATTATGCTTCCAGCTGAAGAAAAGTGCAGTGGAAAGTCATCGGTAGCTGTGTGAGGCCTACGGAGGAAGAAGAAAGGTCATCAAGGTTTGTAGACGCCGAAGTGGAGGCAATTTTGGACCAAAACCCATGCAAAACCCAATAAAAACTTGCAGAAATATTAGGCGTGTGACTCAACAGGACATTTCATTGCGATTGACAGCCATCGGTATGGACCAGAAAATCCGAAACTGGGTGCTTCACGAACTCAAACCAAGAGATATCGAATGGCGCGTCAATGTTCGTCAACATTAAAAAACGAAGGCGTGTTTGCATTTTATTGCCACTGGCGATGAAAAATGAATCCTCTAGGTCAATCTAAAGTGAGAGAAGGCGTGCGTTAAGCACGGCGGACCCGGACCATCGACGCCAAAGCCGAATATCCATAGCAGCATGTGGTGGGACCAGAAGCGCTAATCCTATCATAAAGGTCATAGATAGCTATGGGCAATACTTTCGATATAATACATTGTACCAATTTTGCAAAAAGGGTTTCAAAATCGGGAAAAATTCCTTTAAAACTTACTTGTATCTATCATATCTATGTTCGTATGGAGTAGTAGCATATGACGCGGAAGGTTGGCTTTAGTATAATGAACTATTCGCAGCATACGATTGCGAATGACTCACTGGCGCCGAGCCGTTAAAGAACTTTTGGCAAATAAACGTGCAAGCAATAATTCCGATATTAGCAAATCAATATTCTTATTAAGTCTCATCGAAAAATTTCGTGTCGTTAAAAGAATAAAGGCAAAACAAAATCGCCTTTTTCCACTGTAGGCTTTTATTTTGTAAGCAATTATTGTACTGAGCGCTTTTGAGTGCAATTAGAATGGACTATTTTGTAGCGATACTTTGAGTAGCATCGCGTATTCTCTTCGATACTTTTAATGAGTACAGTCGGCGAGTACATAGTGGTATCGGATGAATACAAAGTGTTCCATAGAATGTGGTAATCTTCCAAATAGCAGCTCTAACTTCTACCGCTTCGACTTGGTTGCCTTTTCCACTTTTCCCAGAAACAAATAGTGACACATATGTAGTTCAATAACACTGTTGGATTAAATAATTTTTTTCTCACTTAGCGTTTAAAAAGTTATTAACAAATGCCATAAAATCTATCCCAGGTTTACAAACTTTAACAAAGTTAATTTTAATTATGCAATAAACATTATAAAATACTAACTTTTGTGATACAAACTTTCCTGACTTATTAAATACTACTAAATCTATGAGTGAAAGGGTGTTCAATATACATAGGTATGTAATTTATTCAAAACTAGTACTTCTGGAATATTTGAGTAATACTCAAGAGAAGTGAATGAATTTTTTTTTCTTTTTTTGAGAACATTTTAGTAGTATTCTTTAAACACATTAAGCAGGGATGAAACGATTTGTATATTTTTACAGATCTGTACATTTTCACAGTTAGAGAGAGGTGTTGTATGGAAAGTTGTTATTGAGCTGAACTCGTTCTCAATAAAAATTGCTGAACAATACACTCTGTTACCGCCAAATGTACAAATGTTCAAATCGTGTGATCCCTGCTTTCTTAAAATAAACCTAAGTCTGCGGTTGTAAGTAGCCGTCCATGAATGGAAAAATAGGTAGTATTATTTTTTTTTACATATAAGTGAGAGTAAAGATTTTTTTGGTGCTATAAATTAAGACTATGTGGGCAACGCTATAACCGGTTGTGGCAAAGAAAGCCATGAGAAAGCATTGAGGGCATACCTTATCAGAAGAGTTTGGGAATATCTACTCTAGCGATCGAGATATTATTATTGTGAAAACTGGCCCAATAGACGAAAGTTGACCCTACTGGTAGTAGCAATGCTTTTTCGATTTTTTCCTTCACTGACAAATTTCAATTTTATCTGAATGCAAAATGTCGAAAATTTCAAATGTGGCCATTGTATGATACCCATTTATTGATATGATGGGTGAGATATTTCGAAAATGTAAAATTTTTCGAAGTTTATGAAGTCGTTAGAGGTGCGTACTACTACTACTGCGTAGGTCCTGGGGTCTATCCCTGGTTAGGGTAACATATACAATAGCAAAGTATTTTTCAAATAGCGGTCGCCCGGCAGCGTGCAATGATAAACCTCCGAGTGTATTTCTGCCATAAAAATCCATTTCTCATTCGGAGTCGGCGTAAACTTTTAGGTCCTTCCATTTGTGTAATAACATCAAGTCAAGCCGCAATCAAAGTTTTCAGCTTTGTCACGTTTAACTCAAAAATTGTGCTGAACTATCGTCGAACGTAAATGTAAATTTTATCGTATAGAAATGTTCCTTCGGGAAGATTTATGTTAAAGGCAGCAAACCCCTCGAAAAAGGCAGATTTTATTGTGAATTTCGCCAGAATATCCCTTCGTTAACAACATTTGTTCGGCAAGGTTTCTCTAAATAGAAGAATCTTCTAGAAATGGGCGGGGAAATCTTATGACCAAGGGTAACAATTTTGTTTTTTTTTTGTGCATTTTGGCAGAAAATCTGTTCGCTAATAACATTTGGTCCCCAACTTTTTTTTTTAACTTTTCAAAAAATGCCATGAGGAAACGATTTTGATTACAATTTTTCTTAACGTAATGGCACAGGTGTTTTTTAAGGTGTCATCTAATGCATAGTGAAAATTCGGCATAAGTAATCTTGAAGATATGAGCGTTACCGTGAAGGAGTATTTCCGAAAATGGACCGTATATGGATGTGAGCAGTGCCGGAAATTTGTCTTAGTAAGTTTTCATGATCTTGTGGTATTTTAATGTTCATTTCCTGAGAGAAAGATTTTAAGATTGAAGTATTTTTAGGGTCCGTCAATGCCCAAAATTTGTTGGTATGCAGATTTTTTATTCTGCTCTTTATTATCCACAGGGTTTGTTATCTTTGTTGAGAACGCAAATTTAAAGTTTTTACTGCAGAATGATGAGAATATCGTGGCATTTACTACAAATCCTGGCGATTAAATTCGGTTCTGAATTTGAGAAATTTTCTAGAGGTCTTGCCATAAGATCTTTATATCTTGTAAAGAAACAGAAGCATTGTCCGGAGTATGTATCAGACAAGGCCGAGCACATGAAATTACAGCTTAAGAAAGTTTTATTACATGGCAGCTGAGAAGTACATGTGCAAAAATTTCACAAGTTTAATTAAAGAAATTGTTGAACATGTAGCAGTCATAGCATGCATTTAGGCGCCCGGTGTGAAAGTCTTGAATTTTCACGGCAATTTTGAAAAGGCTAAAAAATGGCACCTTAAATAGTATAAAACACAAATTCATTGACCAATTTTTAATATCATATTTTTCCGCCTTTTTGTCCTCTAAATAGAATTTTTACTCCGTTGTTCGTACTCCCGTTAGGCCTTTTTCCCGTCCGCTAGAGTGGTGTTACCCCTTAAAATCATAAGCAAAGCAGAATAATACTTGATAGATTTAAAATCTAACTTTTTCTACCATTGCTGTGCGGTAACGTTTCCACAATTTAAATACTCCTGCTCTTCTCATATTTACCAATTTTTTAGTAATTAATACATTTTTTTTTTTTCAAATCTCAAACTTGAGTTATACCCGAAATTAAACTGCTATTTAAGTGCTATATTGTTTTTGTTTTATTAAATTTAAATTAATTTTTTTCCTCTAGTTTTGCTTGCGCATTCCTTGTTTGGTAGTTCATTATTTGTTTGTTTATATTTTTTTGTTTTTGTTTTTAGCTGTTTGTTTTCCTTTCTTTTTTTTTTGTTTAGTGGTTTATTCTTTTTAGGTTCTAGCCTCATTTATCTACATAATTTGAAAATTTCGTAAATCTCTATTTTAGTTTATTTATTTTTTGCTTTGTTTTTTCTAGCTCTCCTAAATGTGTTATTGTTTACGAGTTTTTAAAATTTTATAAACTTCATACATACATGCATACGTTACATACAATTACAACAAAACGACAAAATTCGCCTGACTCACATTAGCAACTACTGCTTGATACCGTTCTATACACAGTTTGGTTTGTTTTATCCATTTCTTTTGTAGACATTTCATTTGCAATTTTATGGTACATTTTGTATTTTAAAATTACTAAATATGTTTTTCACAATTTTTTGTTTACTAGTCTAACTGCAAATTTTTTGTTAGTATGTCTGTTTGTATTTGATGCGTTATTCGCACTTATTCATTTAATGAGTACTAATTTTCATATACATATACATATGCATACTAGGGTGGCCCTTAAAAATATCAACATCTATGTTTTGCATGGAGCATCCCTTTATTTTATGTTACGTTCAAAATAAATACAACCACGAAAATTACAAAATTAAAAAAATAATTTAGGGGTCGCACGCGCTGTTTTCTTTTGGGTTTGAAAAAATTTAATTATGTTAAATTGAAAAAATTCTATAAAATTTTGACTTGAAATCTGATAAGTTTTTTTAATGTTTTCAGACTCTAATAGTGACCCTTAAATATTTTTTAAAAATTTTGACATTTTCGCGGAAGTCTTTATTTTGTAGGTAGAACAAGATAAAGAACTGGCCCATTTTGTTTGTAAATTAAGAACCCCCCTAATGCTAAAAAGCTTCAATTTCCAGTTTTACATTATGTTGCTTTTTTATATTTACAAGTATTTATTATTCTTATTTATTTTTTTACTACTTCACTTTTTAAATTAATTTTTGTGTTTTTTTTCTATTTATATATTTATTTTTTAATTTGTTTGTATTTTACTTATTTCTTTGGCAGTTCTTTTCCAATAGTACAAATTTTTAAGTTTACAATATTTTTTTACTTAAAGTCTAATTACCTAGCTGAACTTTTTATTAGCGTTTAAAGTAAATCGTTTCCAATATACACATTATATTTATTATTATACCTTTTTATTACATAATTATTTAGCTTGATGTATACGAATTTGAATGAAGTTCTAATGAATTTTGTGATGTCAACTTTTTGTCAGTAGATATATCATATTTATTTTTTTATAATTCCTCAATTAAGTTTTACCACTATTTATAATTATATAACATTTATGAATTTGTCTCAAAGTTATCTATCTTCAAATATGTACCTAAGAATGTAAATTTTTACAGTAATGATATTTTACCTATTTTCATAGTCGCCATTTGTTTTTGTAGTTACAAATACAAATTTAGCACAATAACGCATTTGGGCGTTGTAACATACACACACACATATGTAGATATGTATATGCCATGCCCAATCTATACACTTTTACTTGTACTTGCTTATATGCATATGGTAGTGTGTTCTAGAGGAGAATGTTTGTCCAATTAGAAAAATTCCTAAAATGATTTTATTTACAGTATTTACAAGATATACGCGTTTTTGTTTAGGTATAGTATTTTTGTGTTTCATTAACTAAAAATAATTAAAAATCGTTTAGTGTTATGTAGTGAATCGATTGATATTTATGTATGCACCAGGAGTAATCGAGTGCTGTTTTGGTGCTCGGCTGATTCGCGAGTGCTTCGATAATCGCGAGAACTGTTTTGTATGGCAGTGTTAGATCTCATTGAAGCAAATGCGCATCTTTGTCTTTATGTGTGTGTAATATTCTTGCCCATTGCTTTCAAAAACACATCTATCGTTTTTTTTTCTAATTTTATATATGTATGTACAGGGGGGTCCTAGACCACCCGTCCAGCCTTCTAAAATGGAGGGCTATGTTTTTCTTATTAGAAAACGAAAAAATATGGCCTACCGAGTCGGGCATGCTCTATTTTCTGATCGTATTACGGTTTTGACCGAAAGTGGGCTAAAATTACCGGAACCCCAAGATTTGTGGACAAAAATACGAAACTTTTGTTTGAAACTTTTTACTCGAAAGTGTCTTTTTCCTAAATGATCTTAGAATTTAAATTCATTCTGGACTTTTAAAACGAACGGAGCTATTTTTATTGGAAAAAGAAAAAAATATGATTTACTAAGTCGGGGATGCTCTATCCTTTCGTCATTTCACCCACTTCCGGTCTCGACTGAAAGTAGGTTAAACTCACCGGAAGTCCATTTGTTTAAATGGGATATGCATGATTTTATCACTGATTCGGATCCTGCGTACAAAAATAGGTAACTTTTTTCGGAAACTTTTTTTACGGTCGCAACCGGAATTTGGTAATATGACCAAAAGATCCGCAATGAACATTTTCGTCCATTTTAAAAGTCTAGGACGAGTGGAAGTTCGAACGTAAGAGGTTGAAAAAGGCACTTCCGAGAAAAAAGTTTTAATCAAAATATACATATTTTTTCCGCAGAATCCCAACTGTGGTAAAAAGTTGTAATTCTCATTAAAAAAAAAGAACTTTCTCACCTCAACTAAGCCAATTTCCAGTCGAAACGACAAGTTGCTGATGCGACCAAAAGATATAGCATCTATCTAATAAAAATCATTTTCGTCCATTGCATAAGTGTGGATGGGTGGTCTAGGATACCCTGTATATTATACATACATACCTACATACATATGTAATTACGAAGCAAGAAAGCACAAAAAGAGTGTTTTATTGTTATTTACTCACAAAAAGTGTCTAAGGATCTGAGGATCTAGATATAGATTGCATGCGATTTTCAGAAGACCATTACCTCAAAATTAGCTATTCTATGGAAAACGCCTAGATAGCCATATCTATATATGATCACCTGCTATTCTAATGAAATTTTTTAACCAACAATCAGCGTCTTAGATGGGTTCTCTCTCTTACTTACCAACATTACACAAGATACCGACACATACCACGAGTGAAATGTTCTGTAGGTCATTGCGCTTATTAAGAACCGACTGGAAAATGAAATTCGATTTAACTGCGTGGAACTACATATAAATTGTACACTGTGGGTTCCCAAGATTGAGCGCTAACTTTGTGCTGTCATTTTCTCAGGTTCTGTAATTCTGCCTCCCACAAAAACCATTTGTAAGGAACCTTAGCCTGATCACCTTTATAAGAGCAGAAATTGATTGTTTTTTCGAGGTAAACTGTTTGGGAATAACCCATCTCGGGCCATGTGGAACTGCAGGAGAATTTAGGATCGGAAATGGGCTCTGAGCTCAAAGGCAACAGATTGACTTCATCGCATTATTGTCCGTCCGATTGCGGCTTATGTTTCAGTAGTACTAAAACTGGCTTTCTGGCGCCATCCATGTTAAAAACATCTGCTTTGGCTAAATGAATTCCTATATAAATAGTAGACCGGTATTAAACTTTGAATTGTATTTGATAGCTGAACACTTTTTTGCAAGGATGATAGCACCATGCAACAGAAAAAAAGATTGAACAATATTTCAACGGCGAAGGGACGATTTCCTTCAAATTTGTCAACGAGCTGGTAACTTTAAGTAAAAACAGGTAACGTACTAGTTATCTTATCGGTTCCAATCGTCTTTATTTGCATAACTCTGGAAAGTTATGCTTATTTTGCAACATTTATTGAGACATTTTTTGAAAGCTATATGAACATATTTAAAAAAAAATTACATGTATGTATATAAAATGACTACCGCATATGAAGTTTCAGTAAAAAAATGACAAAGAAACAGTTGAGCACCTATTGTACATTGGGAACAAGAAAAGCGCCAAGGTAAGGTTTTTGTTTTCCCGAGCATATATTTATTACCGGACTTAGATTTTCTCTTGGCCTGAATAAAACTTTATCCAAAAGAAGTATGCTTTATACTCTCTATTCCTTGATTGACGCTAGTTTGGGCTCTATAGAAATTGTAAAATTAGATTTGATAAACTAGAACTCTCCGAGAATATCACTTGAAAAATGAGAGAAACCATATGTAGCTATATGTGCTAATAATGCCACTAATCTGAAAAATTTCTTTTAGTCAATTTCGAAATACTAAAACCCGGTATATGAGCAAATCTCGCGAGTTTTTCTGTCGGCAAAAAAAAGCGAAAGCATTCTTCTTGAAAATATTTCGATCAATGGAGCTCCAGAAGCAAGTACAATGAAAAATAAATCAAGTATTTTGAACAATTTCAGCCTTAAAGCATGTATTGAGCGAAAAAGGTACCGAAATTACTTATTTTTTCATTGTAACTCGGAAAAATTATAATTGTTGTATTTTTAATAACTTTTAGAAGTTTTCAAGCAGAATGTTTATATTATAGAAAATGGACGTCGGCATCAAATACAACATATCTGTGAAGTTTCAAAAGTGTGCCACATGCAGCATGCAGAATATCTGTCGCAGTTTTTGGTAATTTTTTAAATTTTAAGTTTTTTAATTTTAATAATTTAATAGCCGGTTTCACCAGTAATTTAAAAGAAAAATGATTTTTTTATTTTATGTCAATTTCTATATAAAATTCAAAAATTTAAAATCATTTTTCACTTAAATTACTTTCGTGAAATTGGCTGTAATACAAAACTGATAAGATAGGTGTACCACCACTTTCGGCCAAAAACACGTTTTTGTCGAAAAATGTAACAACTCGTGAGATTGGCTCATATATGCTGCGCTTGATTCTGGAAACTTCGGTTGAAAATGTCATAAATTTATATAGTTTCCAAAAATAAAGTACGCGGTTTTTATGTAAAAACCCCCATTTCAAGAAAAAAAATTTTTGGGCTTTCAATAATTTAATGAAAACAAAACTCCATGCCCAATAATTTCTTTAATAAGAGTTCTCAATTTAATGGTGCTACTCATATGGTGAAATAAAAGAAAATTAAAAATTTTACAAAGCTAGTCAACATAACTTCCTCTCAAAAATTTTATTAGAGTTTCAAGGGAACGTTACATCAAAAGCAGCGCACAAAAGCACTAAGCTATTCCAACTTTCTTGAGTTCTGTTCCTAGTGTATGCGTTTATTGGCGAGTGTGGATGTGTGTGTGTGAAGTTTTACTTATATTACACTGTTTGAGCTATAAAATCATGTGACAGCTAGCCAAATACTTGGATCCCGAAAGTCCCTAATACACTGAATGGAAAGTATATACATCTGTTTATATGTACCAAAATGTACAAATGCATATGTTAGGTGCACATGAGCCTGAAATAGGTATTGGCGAATTTTCAAATAGACGAAAATTTAGCTGCCCGATCAGCATGCCGATCATTGGCCTTAGCAGCATCTGAAGTGGAAGCATGTGGCTTACAGCAACCACCATCAGTCACCCCAGCACCACTAATATTACCACCAATTTGAGCAGCAGCAGCAGCAGCTTCGCCATCTGCATCCGACTCAATCAAATTGTCATTTTCATTGTTCTTGTCATTGCTGTCAACTGCTTCATCTTCATCATCATCGTCATCGTCATCATCATCATCATCATCGTCGCCATCTTCAGCGCTATCCACTTGCATGCATGGCTGATGACGCCGTGCAGGTGGCGTTTGTGTGGCCATATTCAAATGTCGTGACCACGAATATTTTGCGGAATCCACCTCAGTTGTGGCAATCATAGTTGAAACTTTAGCATCGATTTGTGTTCTTGCTGTGTTTGCTGCTGTTGTTGTTATCGCTGCTCCTGTTTATGTAGTATTGATGTTGTTGTTAACACATACATACATACATACATACATATATAAGGATGAAGAAATGTGGCTGATTTTGTTGTTGTTGTGTGAGTTTGACTTAACTTATTTTTATAAAAGCAAAAAGGTTTTTTGTTGGATGAAAATAGTAAACATTCATTTAACTAACATTTAGAATTTCAAAATTTATTTAAAGCTCAACACTAATTCTAAAGTATATCAGAGACTGTCTATGCTAGAATGAATACTTGAAAAATATTAACATCAAACCATAAAGCCGACCGAATATAAGGTTCATCCTATCTTAAATCCAAGTAGACCTTTGAAGATTTTTAGTGTTAGAATAGATATTAGAAATTTTTCTCAAATTGCCGTTTGAAAATTCAGACAATCTTCTGTTCCTTGGTCATATCGCAACAAAAGTTTGACTTTAGTTCTGATAAATTCGATATTATCTCAAAATGGCCCATGGATGTGTTATATACGTCCAAAGGATACAAGAACCTTGCAACCTGACTTGTGGCAATTGCACGGACTTGGATTCGAAGGCTACCGTTCAATAGTTTTCCGCTATATGGCCGCTAGCAGAGGTCGCCCAAATGACTTTTACAAACGCTAACATAAATTGTTTCAGAGTGCAGTTGTCTCGCTCAGTCCTGCAGGTTTGAACGCGATTTCAAAGAGGTTAAAATTTTTTAATCGCTTGTCACCAGGTTGTCCTACCCCTATAATATACGAGGCATGGCTAAATAATTAATTTAAAGAGACTTTCTTTGGATGAAGCAAAGCTATTAAAGTCCTAATGGCGTGCAAGGGTCAGTCATGTAAATCCTGGGATAATAGCCCCAAGACCCTAAGATAGCTGCATACCACGCAAGTACAACCACCTACGGTTCAGTTGCCTGGGTTTAAAGAACTACCCTGACCACGGAGAGGTAATCGCTTACCAAGCTGCAAAGACTGTGACAGCCCTACTAAGATGCATTAAAGCAGTATAAATGATTATTCGCAGTCACATTGCATATCCGTAGCGAACTGTAGGGATACCGACAGGCTAAGGAAAGTCTTATCCAAGAAACACACCAATCCCCGTATTATTAAAGGAAAGGACGGTGTATGTACAAACATAGCGGAGGAATAACTAGAAGCTCTCATCAGCACACACTTTCCTGGCTGCGCTCAGAGGCCAAAAGAGTTTCCTGACTTAAAGACAAAGAAAAAATTAAATTACCTGGAAAAACTGGAAAGAAGAAATCACGAAAAAGCTAAAGACTTTAGACCAATAATGTTTTACGTCCTTCCTGCTAAAGGCATTGCAAATACTGTTAAACTTACACACTTAAGGCATATTCTAGGAAACTCCTAATTTTAAAAAGTTTAAAATGCGTAAATATAGGGCGGTTCAACTGAAACTGACCTTCATGAAGTTGTGGCTGCCAAAGAAGAATCAATCCATTATAAGCAAACTTTCTCGACATAGAGGGCCCTCCAACAATACTACAATCGTAGCAGTTGTTTAATCCCTTGTAAACTTGGATATATCTGGACACATAAGCAAGTGGATGGCACAGATGCTTAAAAACAGAATCATAATTTCAACCACTGATTCTGCAACACTGTCCCGTTATGCAAATAGAGGCACTCCCCAAGTGGGAGTTCTGTCCCAGCTACTGTAGGTTGTGACTTTAAACGACACTCTACAGGAGGTGGAGTTAAGGTAATACCATATGCATATAATACGATTAGCCAATCATTGACGAAGATTTGCTCAGGCTCCACACCAGGGCCACAAAAAGTGGCCTAGGGGCAACCCAAACAAAACTGAACTGATGCTGTTTACTGTGGTTCTGCATAAACTGCATATTAAACTCCACATCCACGAAATTTCTTAAATTAAGTTTCTTTCTAGACCGCATTGAATTAGGGGCAGGATAGTCAAGGAGAATTCCATTGAAATCTATAATGTTGGGTCCAAGATGGACTGCGGCGTTGGGGCGTGGTATTTTCCGAGCATGAAAAATCTTTGGTGAGAAACTGCGTAGAAGTACGAAAAGACAAACAAAGTCTAAAACAGTCAGAGATGACTAATGCGCATTAATCTCGTCGTCCGAGTCTCTCTGCTTCGGGTTCCCGGCGGTAGGCACATTCATGAGAATGAGAGGGCTGATGTGTTGGCTAAGGTCGGAGCATCTCTTAAGGAATCCGAAGCGGAGACAATAAACTTTGCACCTGGACTCATGAATTTGCATTTGCAATTTGCCCGAGTGGCTGATACACGCTGGAAAACACTTGAAACCAGTAAAACTGCAAGGAATATATGACAGCATTATGACATATAGGGAAGAAAGAAAATGGTCTTACACTACCTTTTAGAGACGCCTAAGGCATGACAAACCAGGGAGATTCTACGTCCAAAATATTACGGTGATCTCCAAATGCTCAGTTACTAACATAAATAGATTCATCGACAAGTCCAAGTGGTTTGACGAATCATAAAAGCTGATAAAAAAAGTGTTGTCAAGAGTAGAGCGCTAAGTAGATAGTTGACGGCGTAGATACCTCATACTAATATCTACACAGATATCAAGCAAAAACTGAATTCACAACAAGAAAACTTGATAAGCGGAAAACTAAAAAAGGAGCTGCGAGCTCCTTAGGTCTAACAATGAAATATGAAATACTTTCTGAAAGACATAGATGGAACAATGTCGAAACCGGTTTGTCTGCAAACCAAACTTGACAGGGGATGACAGAAATGCGTTCCAAAATAAATCACTTTGTGATTCTTTCGCAACTTTTTGTAGATTGCATTTGGTCGTCTGGAGGACAATGAACACAAACTATCGCATTTTTATTCTTCGAAAACTTTCCTAGGTTTATTAAGGTAACATATATTATTAGACATAGGTTGCCGCTTTTTGGTTACAATTTACTTTTGACAGTCTCTGATATTATTTAAATCAGAAGTAACCTAATATTACACAACTATTTATAGAAATATTTGTGATATTTTCGAAAGTCATACACAGACACACACATGTATAGTAGTTTTTAAAATCATTCAAATTTCGAATAATGACAGTAACGAGAATGGTAGGTAGCCATGACGATTTCTAAACATTGACATTGATGGCGATGGTGATGCGGACGCAGATGATGATGATGACTTTGTTGATGGTAATGACAAAAGGCCAATGCAATGCAATCCGAAATGAAAACATTGTTGCAAGCGGAAATTGAAAATGTTGCCAGATTGTTGTTGTTGGTTGTTTTCCCACATCAATGCAAAGAGAGAAATATAACACCAACTGGTTTGGTAGTAGTGGGTGGTTGTGATGCATACACCTACATAGATACACATACAAATATTTGTACAATTATGGGCAAGTGTACATGTGTATAAATGTATGTATATATAAAGCTTTGGTCAAACTATTTTCTGAATATAAAATTGAATGATAGATAGACATGCGATTCGCTGCGAAGCATACATACACACACAAATAAAATAGTTTTCCTGTTTTAAAATCGATTGAGCAGCTGACGGTTGCTAATGTATCTACATACATACAAAGTTGATGATGTGGTGCAAGCAAGTAAGTAAGTACAATGTTGCTAGATGGCTCCACTCCACCGGTGCCAGTTGTACATTGTACATAAAATATGGTTGGGGTAGTGTAAAATTTGCAGTGCTAGTAGTGCGTATGTAGTTGTATTGATTGTGTTCCATGTGTTTAACGATAATTTTAACATTTAACGACAACAACAATGCGAGTCATGTAAAACATGATATGTACATCATACCGATCGACTGATGGGGCAGCTCGCTCCCGTGTTATATGATACTTTCACGATTACGTTCCATCTCTTCGGTTTCGTTTTCCGGATCGAGACTCGATGTCGATGAGACACCACATATTTGCATTTCAATTTCGGCTAATCGATTTTCTAAATCCCATTGTTGTTGTGATAGCTTCGTATTGAGCGCTTGATTCTCCGATTCGACGGTGTGCAGTCGTTCACGCAGGCGCTTAATTTCATCTTCTAAGGCTTCATGTGAACCGAGTAATGGCGTTGTGCCGCCGCCACCGATGCCACCGCTGGCAACAGACAGACCGCCGCCATACTCCAAATGCGAACTGGAGTCGCAGATATGTCCTGAGTGAGCGTAACATTTAAATTAATGGAAAGAGAGAGGTAATAAAAGATAGAATAATTAAATGTTTGATTAAAGTATTTCCACTGATAAAGGTCACATTTGCATGTATGTGTACATGTGTATTTGAACCGAGGTATGTATGTAGATGCAGCGTGAAAACAGAAATTCGTATTCAAAAATATTAAAATAGAAAGACAAATAATCGCAAAATCTTATTAGAAAATTTTAAATAAAAAGAAGTAAAAAATCTAAGTTCGGCCGGAGCTGAATATTAGATACCCAGCGCAAGTATTAAATATAGTTTTTTCGCCTTTCCGAAAACTGCCGTTACTTGGTAAGCAGGGGTGGTTTTATCCCTATTTCAAATATCTTCGATAGAATGTTCAGTTAGACATAATGAGATAAACTTGTATAGTCATATGTGGACGGCATCACACCCATTTTCCAAAATTCCATAATAATGTTACTTTTTTTCAAGGGACTGTTGTTAGTATCAATTTTGGGTAAGTTAGAGTTCTTAAATTTCGAAATATCGAAGTTTCAAGCATTTCTGAAATTTACCGTTACAGGAAAAGTGGGCTTAATTCTAGTCCGATTTGAATTATTTTCAATGTTTTTCTTTTATGTGGCAAGCACAATATCACATGTGCATAGACGGACAGACAATCACCACTTAATCGATTTATTTTTTCATTCTGATCATTTATGTATACATTTCTCTATAACTATGTTTTTCAATTCGTTTTGCCTGTTATAAACAACCGTTATGCGAACAAAGTTATAATACCCTTGTGCCCATGTGCGCTAGGGTATAAAAAAAAAATCAAAAGCAAAGATAAAAGTTAAAAAACTTATGAAATGATATGCGGTGAATTAAAAAAAAAACACCCAATCCATGAATTCAACCCATATTCGGCCGCTGGTCGATTTTTCGACCACCAATTTGAAATCTCATATCTCTAGAGTTAAGTCTTATTTTTAACCGACTTCCAAAAAAGGAGGAGGTTATCAGTTCGTCGGAATATTTTTTTTTTAATGTATGTTACCGTATAACTTTGGACCACGGCAACCGATTCTGATAATTCTTTTTGCATCGGAAAGGTAGTATCTGAGCGGTGTTCCCATACTAATCTGGTTGGATCATGAGATATATATATATATATATTTTTATATGAGAATTGAAGTCGTTTTTTTTGCTTTTTTGTTTTGGATTCTTTCAAAAAATAAATAAAATATAAATAAATTTATACTAGTGTGGTGAATTCGCCTCTTGTAACAATAATCGATAACATGAGTAAGT
>NW_023462193.1:0-20507 GCF_013731165.1 Rhagoletis pomonella | reverse complement strand
TTTTTTGTATTATGTATACATTGCGAAAGGTAGAGATTATATTAAAGAACTAACCTTTTAATATAGTTTAATTCATTTTTATTGCTTGCTGGCGACCATGCTATGAATGTCATATTAACAGAATTGAACGAATCCAAAAGTCTTTCATTCGTTATGCTCTACGCCAGAGGTGGCCAAAACTCACACAATTAACTTTGTAATGCACCTTTGCGATTCGATACGATACAAGGGTTCTGGTATTCGATTCCAAAAAATATCGTTTGAAAACTATCGATTAAAAAATATCGGTATCGAATGGAAAAAATATCGACATAGTATCGTATCGGAATTCATGTCCCTATTAACAAGAGCTCTATTACGAGCATTTGTTTTCGGCGAACGTATAGCACTTGCCGTGAAAAATAAAACATATATTATTAATTAAATATGGCTCCAAAACCAATAATGTTGCAAAAAGTTGCATTATTTAAAAAAAAGTTAAAGAAATTTTAAGAAACCGTAGCATTGAATTGTTTTATTCAAGATTACTGGGCCTATATCTTCAAGCACAGTTTCACAGTGTTCTCGATTCAGTCTGAACCTTTCCACAAATTCTGCGTCTCTCATGAAGAAAGTATCCATTCTCTCTCGATACCGATGCACTGTAGGAACGTTTTCGTTTTTACTTTCAGAATCACCTGACCACATATCTACAGAAAAATGGCACGCAAAATACTTCACTAAACTGAATCTACTCAGCTTTAGAGATAGGTAGAAAATTGTTTACAGTTGTAGAAAACCCCGTAACACAACCGTACAAGTGCTTTCGTTTTGTTACGGAAATAGACTACAATTGTACAAAAAGTTCAGTAATTACAAGTACGGCACTTGTAATTACAAGTTGCTTTGTGTTACAAAATAACTACACTTGTTTAATTTATTTCAACACTTCCCTGTAGGGAAACGAACTAGTGCGGAACTGGTTCGGTTCTAGTGCGTTTGGAACCATGACTAGTACGCGTTAATTCTCTTTTGCATGCTAGCGACTGGCGAATTTCACATTTCGATGTCCTGGGAAGTGTCAATTGTTCCCCGTTGCATCCCTTTGGCTCTAGCTCCGAACCAGTTCCAAATTCGACAGATGAGATCTAATTCGATATGCACCCATTTTTTATAGTTCCGAACCTGTTATAAATTCGTCACCTTAGATCTATATTTCTAATCAAGCTTGTCGAAACATTTCCCTTTTATTTTAAATACGATCGGCTGAAGGAAGGACAATACCATCACAAATGTTTAAACGCATTTATTAACAAGTAAGAAAGTCTAAGTTCGGGTGGAGCCGAACATTAAATACCCGGCGCAAGTATTAAATATATGTTTTTTCACCTCTCCGAAAGCTACCGCTAGATGGTAAGCCGGGGTGTATCAATTTTGAGGAAATTAGCGTCCTTAAATTTCGAAATATTGCAGTTTCAAGCATTTCTGAAATTTACCGTTATATGAAAAGCTGCCGTAATTTTAGTCCGATTTCAATAATTTTCAACGTTTTGCTTTTACGTAGCAAGCACAATAAAAATACCGAGTTTGGTACAAATTGGTAGAACGGTTACCGATATACACATATTTGATCATAAGTGGGCGGTGCTACGCCCATTTTCCAAAATTTTGCCATAAACGTATTTCTTGGTAAAGAATTGTTGCAAGCATCAATCTTCAATAAATTTGCTTTAATATTTACTGATTTATCGAAGATTTTGTATTTCTCTAAATTACCGTTATATGGGATGCGGGCGTGGTTATTGTCCGATTTTTTTAATTTTCGGCCATTTAGTATGCTGTATCAAGACCAAAAAATGTGCCAAGTTTGGAAGAAATTTGTGCAGCGGTTACCAAGATATACACCTGTAACCATAAGTGGGCGTGGCTACGCCCATTTTAGAAAAATTTATAATATTCTTATTTTTGGTCTAAAAATTGTTGTAAATATCAATTTTGAGTGAATAATCTTCAGTAGTTACTAAAATATCGCAGTTTTCGTATTTCCGAAAATTACCGTTATATGGGATGTGGGCGTGGTTATTGTCCGATTTTTACAATTTTCGGCCATTTAGAATGCTGTTTCAAGGCCAACAACTGTGCCAAGTTCGGAAGACATTGGTGCAGCGGTTACCAAGATATACACATGTAACCATAAGTGGGCGTGGCTACGCCCATTTTCCAATAATTTATAATATTCTTATTTTTCGTCTGAAGATTATTACAAATATCAATTTTGAGTGAATTGTCTTCAGTAGTTATTAAAATATCGCAGTTTTCTTATTTCTGCAAATTACCGTTATATGGGAAGTGGGCGTGGTTACTGTGCGATTTCGCCCAGTTTCAATACCAACCTACCTTGGATTAACAGAAACCTACATACCAAACTTTGTTGAGATATCTCAATTTTTGCTCGAGTTATCGTGTACACGGACGGACGGACAGACAGACATGGCTTAACCGATTGCTCTATTCATTCTGAGCATATATGTATACATTTGTCTATATCTATCTCGATTCGTTTTGGCTGTTACAAACAACCGTTACGTGAACAAAATTAATATACCCTTGTGCACAAGTGCGTTCGGGTATAAAAATTTATAAACCACATTAGTAGTAGTAGTAGTATTAAACTTAAGTAGTAAGTAAAAAAACAAAAGTGCGTTCTGCTTTAAAGTAAAAATGTTAGTTCACTTTGTCTTACTTGTCTAAATTTCAGCATATTGATTTTTAAGTAAATTCAGTTCTTTTTAAGCTCATATGTATATGAAACATTTCGAAAGTTTTTGTCGTACTTAACTTAAATAAGATATACAGTAAAGTTTAGGTGCAGCGAATTTTTTACAATACCGGCAGAATTTTCTTAAATTTTGCACAAGGTTCGGCGCTCTGATTTTTGGGGTTTTTGTTGTAGAATTGACCATATTTTTATAAAAAATTAGCGAAAACTAAAATATTTAAAAAAAAGGCTGCCCGTATTGTAAAAAATTCGTTGTAAGAAATAGGTAGTTATTTGTTTAATCAATAAACTGTGTCAGTATAACACTTTGCGATGACTTTTCGTATGTTTTAAATTTTACACTTTAGTATGTAAACAAAAATTATATCAGCTGTTCGTCTAACTTGCAAGTTTCTGCAAATTTTCTGTTCGCGTACTCTTTTGGATATTTCTCTCTTGTGAGAGAACAGATGACATTGCGCCGGAATTTGGCAGTTGGTTGGTTTCTGATGGAGATTTTAAACGAACGCACCTATTAGCACCAATCTAAGTGATTTTCACTGCTATGTGATCGGTATGTAAACCGGTAACACAATTTGTTGGGTTTAGTTTCCTACATAAAGGAGATATATCGCAAAAACTGGTATCTGAACAATCAGTGGTATAGGAGATAAAGCTTATACAGCATAGATTTTGACGATTTTCTCAGTAGATTTTGTATTATTATTTATAAAATATCTTACGAAATTTATCGGTTTTAGCTGTTCAAATAAAGGAGTTTTACAGTAAAATCCCATGTGTGAACAATCAGATGTATGGAAGATACATATATGTTATAGTCACCCGATCCTTGTTATTTTCGCTGTATGTATTCTGTTAATAATGAGTGAAAATGGTGCGAAATTTCATGTTCCTAGCTGCATAACTGGAGGAGTTATGATAAAAGACCTCATATCTGAACAAACAGTTGTATGGGGGCTGAAGGTTATAGTGACCCGATGTTTGTTATTTTCACTGTAAGTCTTCTGTTGATAATGAGTGAAAACAGCGCGAAATTTCATGGTCCTAGCTACATAAATGGAGGAGTTATAAAGAAAATTCTCATATCTGAACAATCAGTTGTATGGGAGCTATAGGTTATAGTTACCCCATCTTTTTAATTTTCACTGTAAGTTTTCTGTTGATAATTATTGAAAACAGTGCGGAATTTCATGTTCCTAGCTATATAAATGGAGGAGTTATAACGAAAATTTGTATATCTGAACAATCAGTTGTATGGCAGCTATAGGTTATAGTGACTCGATCTTTGTAATTTTGACTGTAAGTATTCTGTTGATAATGGGTGAAAGTATTGCAAAATTTCATGTTCCTAGCTGCGTAAATGGAGAAGTTATAACGAACAAGTAAGAAAGTCTAAGTTCGGGCGGAGCCGAACATTAAATACCCGGCGCAATTATTAAATATATGTTTTCCACCTTCCCGAAAGCTACCGCTACACGATAAGCCGGGGTGTATAAATTTTAAGTAAATTAGCGTCCTTAAATTTCGAAATATTGCAGTTTCAAGCATTTCTGAAATATACCGTTATATGAAAAGCGGTCGTAATTTTAGTCCGATTTCAATAATTTTCAAGGCTTTGCTTTTATGTGGCAAGCACAATAACCATACCGAGTTTGGTTCAAATTGCTAGAACGGTTAGCGAGATACATATATGTGATCATAAGTGGGCGGTGCCACGCCCATTTTCCAAAATTGTATCATAAGCATATTTCTTGGTAAAAAATTGTTGCAACCATCTATTTTGAATAAATTAGCTTTAATATTTACTGATTTATCGAGGATTTCGTATTTTTCTAAATTACCGTTATATGGGATGTGGGCGTGGTTATTGTCCGATTTTAAAAAGTTTTGGCCGTTTGGTATGGTGTAGCAGGACCAAAAACTGTGCCAAGTTTGGAAAAAATTGGTGCAGCGGTTACCAAGATATACACATGTAACCATAAGTAGGCGTGGCTACGCCGATTTGCCAAAATTTTTTAATATTCTTATTTTTCGTCTAAAACTCATTGTAAATATAAATTTTGAGTGAATTATCTTTAGTAGTTACTAAAATATCGCACTTTTCGTTTTTCTGAAAATTACCGTTATATGGGAGGTAGGCGTGGTTATTGTCCGATTTCGCCCATTTTCAATACCATCCGTCCTATGCCAAAAAGAAGTCCACGTACCAAGTTTCGTTAAGATATCTCAATTTTTACTCGAGTTATCGTGTGCACAGACGGACGGACGGACGGACGGACGGACGGACAGACAGTCACCGCTTAATCGATTTCTCTTTTCATTCTGATCATTTATGTATACATTTGTCTATATCTATCTCGATTCGTTTTGCCTGTTACAAACAACCGTTATGTGAACAAAGTTATAATACCCTTGTGCACAAGTGCGCTCGGGTATAAAAATCTCATATCTAAACAATCAGTTGTATGGGAGCTATATGTTATAGTGGTCCGATTCATCCTGTTCCGACAAATGATTAATACACTATAAAAATACACCTACCTACCAAATTTTATCCGGATATCTCGAAAACTGAGAGACTAGATTGCATACCAACAAACGGACAGACGGACAGACGGACATGACTAAATCGACTCAGCTCGACGTTCTGATCATATAAGTATACATTTTAATGGGTCTATCTCTTTTTATTCTGGTACTTACAAACATTGGACCAAAGTTATAATACCATTTCATGCTCATGAAAGGTATAAAAAGGTAGCTCTGGTGGATAGCATTTTTAAATAAATTTAGTGAAAAAGTGATAATTATTTTACCACTTTTATTAAATGCCTATTTTTCTGCAACTGCATTGCCCTTCTCAATTGTCTTCAGGATGTTGGCCTTTGTTTATGAAATCACTAAGTATAATGATTATTAAGCAACTCAAAAACTATACCAGTGTGATTACCGACGTATCCTTTTGAGAGGTAGCCGCACCCTTATAAAAGGAATAAGACCCAAACTTTTCAGGTCAAAATTTCAGTAGGTTGCGTCTGTATGGCCTTTTCAATTTTATAAATTATCATTATTTTTAAGTGGAAAAATAAAACTCAAAATTTATGATAATCTCTGCGCGAAAAAATAAAAATCATAAAATAATCATTATTTGTAATCCCAAAAATAAAAATCAAATAATAATTATTTCTGTTTGAGCGTAAAAATAAAACTCAATACTAATTCATAAAATAATGATTAAATGCTGATTTAAATTATTTTGCTCATAATGATTACCTTCCCTGCGTTTAAAATTTGAAATAAAATAGTTTACTGAAAGTACCACATTTCACTGCTTTTGGCCTGGTGCGGGACTAGTTACTATCGGACTGGTTCGTTTTTGGCGAAAAAGAAATAGTACTGAACTAGATTTTTGGTTCACTAGTTCGTGGTTTCCCTACAGGGTTGTAGGACTTGTAGCGCTTGTATTACTGGCCCCAAGTAGAATTCGACATACAATTGGAAGTGTGAAGAGTACAGAAACAATATGGTACGGATGAAATTTTAATAAAAGAAATTCCTAAAAGCATTTAAAAAATGAAAGATTTTCTAGTATCTAGATACCCTGAACTGGAATAATTTTTCTATTTGAATGTACTTGTTTCCAGTCTAAATGCGAAGATGGCGTTTAACTTTTTTGGAACATTTCAGTTTTCCCAAGATTTTTGTTAATCAGCCCTTTCTACCCTACTCTTTTTCTTCTTTAACAACAGAGCTGGACTCCCACTACCTTTTGCATTTTCCGCTGGTCTTTTCTGCGCATGTATTTCCTTGCATTTTGTCCGAGGCCTTCACAAGCTAATGCGCGTCAAACCTGTACAGTAGTGGGCTTAACATCGCGTTCTGTACTGAACATTCATCCAGTCACTCTTCCTCTCGAATAGGGATGGCAAAGTCGACTTCGACTTTCGACCAAAATCGACTTTTTACTCCTGAAAGTCGAATTTTAGTGATCGACTTTTAGTTTATGGAAGTCGACTGAAGTCGACTTTTCAGTTTCGACTCTAGACTTTTTTTGACTTATTTGCGTATAAAAACTGATCTTCTAACAAGGGGCGGAGTGCTGTTTGGTCGTATTTAAAAAAAATGCCAATAAAACTGAAGTGAAATTTGAAAAGTGTGGTAGAGAAATGAATTTTAATGACAGTACAACAACATTATCAAATCATTTAAGACCAGCGCATAAAATTACTATACGAAAACCAATTCCTCAAATTTGTTAATCGTTTGTCTCCACAATCTTCAGTTAATAATGAGGTAAGATAAACATAGGTATTTATTTTAAAAATTTCATGCAAGAAAGTTTTTCTGCATGAGTTTATGTAAGTTTCTACAGACAGTCTTTGGTTCGAATTTGACCAATCCGTAAGGTACAACGTTTTAAACACCGCTAAAAACGTTGCTGGCAGGATTCCAGTTAATATGCGACATTAGTCGTGAGGATAGTCCCAATCCACTAGCTGTCTGGGCTACTCCCATATTTATCCATGCTTATAAAGTGGCACTATATTTCTACCAATACCCGCCAATTCTGCTCCATCGGAAGGACACATTTTTCAAAAAGTTGTCCGTAATTACCAAATATCGATTAAAAAAAATTTTAGAATTTTTTTTTGTGAAAATTTAAAAATTTTTAAGTTATTTTTCATAAATATAATTTTTAAAAACCCTCACAACCAACATTTTAATGCTGTATAACTGGAACAATTTTTAAAAATCCTTTAGTGTCTGTTTTTTTTTTTTACCTAGCATTGAATTTCACTAAATTACAGATTATTCTAAAGACCGCTAGTAAATCATGATATTTTTGGCGTATTCTGACTCTTATATTTATAGCTAATATATGAGTTAAATGCAGAGTATAGTTAATACATTTTAGTTTTATTAAAAAAGTCGACTGTACAGAGTCGATCGAAAAGTTGAAAGTGAAGTCGAACAACCCTACTCTCGAACAGTTGGGCCTTGTATACCAGTGTTGCCACTTGAAAACATTTCTAGGTCCCAAAACGCCTACCAAATCAGTTTCCAAACTACCAAAATTTTTCATCATGAAAACGAGATTTCACGAGTTTGCGGGGCTTTTAGCTGCACAAATTAGCAGTAAAAATTAGAACTACACATAATATTGTTTACAGTATTGGTTAATTATTCACACCAATCTTTAAGATTAAACAAAATAAATTCAGGCCATTAAATAAAATAATTAAGTTATTGTATAAAAAAATTCTGTAAAATATTTTAATATCTTTGAGATTGATTCAATTTATATCAAAAAATCTTTTTGATCTTTTTTGGGTGTGAAAAACAAAAGCAGACATTTTATGCATTTCAATAAAAAAATTTCCAAATTTGATTCAATTTGCACGCACTCACCCTTTTTACCAATACACTCGCACTTTGCAAATTGCCTATCACCAATTTTTCTTTGAAAACGATAGGTAATTTCTTGTTAATTTCAACAACTAATCGGTCATAGCTTTGGGAAGTGAGTTTTTGTTTGCAGAAAATTGTCTGCTTAATAAAATATATAAAAATATAGAGAAAACTTATACGTGTAAGCAGTGTTTTGAACGTGTAAACTTAAATTAAGCAAACAAATTTTAATGTTCAGTTTGGTTGTATTTTCAAAACATTTTTGCCTACCAAAAGCTTCATCAAACCAACCAAGCTACCAACGCAGAATGAAGCTACCAATTTTGGTCCAATTGGACCAAAACGGCAACGCTGTTGTATACATCGCATTACATCAGTGGTCGGCAGTGATGCCAACTTTTGATTTTCAAAAAGCACCAAAAACTTGTGAAAAAAACGTTTTACCACACTAAAAGCACCAAATTTTTTTGAATCAAATGATGCTTTTTTCATAACGGTTTGTATTTAACAAAAGCAAAAAGTTAACAATATTTCCATAAATAAATCAATACACAAAACTTTTTCGCTCATAACGATTGAATAGCCTCTACACATGCTATGATGACTCATGCTTATGACGTCGTACCGAAGTACTGCCCATTAAAGCTGGTATATTTCGAGAAAAATAATCTAATCGCAACAAACGAAAATGATGTCCTAAGTAGAAATGAACAAAAAAATTTGATGTTTTCATTATATAACCTCAGATATCGCCAAAAACCGTGTTTTTGGCACTTTGGTGTTAGGATATCTAAAAATTGTAGTGCTAGAGCAATTGTGCGGCCAGATTTGGATTCAGCACCCAGAAACGATGTGTTTTACTCAGGAGGTAACAAAAAATCAAAATTTGTACAAATAATTAGAAATGAAAAAATAAATACTTAACTTACCTGCGTACTAGCATTTTCAGCGCGATTGGAATTCAACCAGGTGGGTTTGCAACTTCAGCTTTTTATCAATAATGGTTTGTTTTTAGTGCATTTAAATTTGTAGATTCTGGTAAATTCAGTGCTGTCACAGCTTTAAATATTTCAGGTTTTTATTATCTCGGAGTAATTTTAGTTCAGAAAAAAGCACTAAAAAAGGCACTAAGCACTAAATAATTTTTTTTTTTGCGTTTTAATTTTCAAAAAGCACTAAATCTAGTGCTTAAAGCACCAAGTTGGCAACTATGTTTAAAATAGCTACCATTTTTCGCCACAACGACTTTTTTTTAGCACTTTTTAGCCCTGTTTTAAATGAATTGGGCTACCTCTAAAAATTATGCGCGGCAACACTGTTTATCATCTCTCACATTCGGAATGCGATCGACAAGAAATTTCCTCTCACTCGAATATGGAGTCCGAGCATTGCCTATGTCGGCCTCCCATAAATGAAAAAAACGATGCAAATGATCCACTCGCGATCACTCACAACAGCTTATCGCGAAAAATATTCAACGACGTTGAATGGGAGATATTTGTCCCGTTTGTTTTGGGTATGCATTTTGTTATGCATACAGCATACATACATATGTACATATCTATATGTAAGTAATGCAAGCAAATGCTTTTCGGTTGGAAGGAATGTAGGAATATGCACAAGTATATGAATTATGGTGGTAATATGTATGTATGTACATTTAAATTGCATACATGCATACGTGTGGTTAAAATATATTCCAAGCGAACACTTTTCATTATAATGGTGTATCTGCATGTTATTTTATTATAATGATTACATTTATTTATTATATTGTAGCAGATTTATTATATGATTGCATTATTTTCTATTTTTCTATTAATGACTGTGTGGAAGCATCTTGTTATTGTATAAAGCTTTTATGTAAGTCTGGCAATGCTTTTGTGTAAGTTTAGTCTGGCAATGCTTTCATATTTTGACAGTTCATTATTGTAACGTATGTTTGTCCTTGTCTTGCATATTGCCAAAATTGCCAAACGTTGTAAAAAAAATGCTATAAAAGCCGACACTTTGCTTAAGCTCGTTCATTTGTGTTCTGGCGATCAGGAGCTCAGTATATCCAGTAAACAAACTTAGCTGTTTTCGGCAAATTTGGTCCCCATAAAGGACTAGTGTTGCAAGCAACACTTTTTCGGCAGTTAGGGTGTTGTGCAGCTATTTAGTGTGGTGAAAATTATTTATGCACTGGAGAGATTTATTCACATGGAATTGGAGATAGGGCTGATAGATTTATTTTAAATAAATTGTGAATCTGCGAAAATATCTTTACAGCAGATAAATATACTTTTTCACTTTTTTCCCGAAAATTTACATACAGGCTCGAAATTATGCGAGGAACATTCAAATATCGTCGCTTGGATGGAAAATTGCCGGAAGCGTAATTTTGACAATTTGTAGTTATAGATGCAGTTATATATTTTAAAGTAAGATATTTCGATTTTTTGTTAACTGGTTTTTGGATATCTTCTTTAATTTCTGAGTAATTGACTAAAATGTTTTCGGCTCTTGGCACAAATTGCGTTAGTATTGCTGTCGTACTAAACTAGTCAAGGTCTTTCAAATAGAGTTACCTGTTCTTCTTTAGTTTCCGACATATTCAGCCTAATCATGAGTTTCATTTTCTAGAACCGGGTCACTTTTTCCTTTTTCGTTTGCGTGTATGGTTAGGTTAGGTTAGGTTATCCTGGCTGCCCTCATCCGCGCAGGAAAGGGCACACTTAGGCCTCCATGGGCCCATTGTGATACCATATTTGAGACTCATACGTCCCTCCTCCTACCTCAGAAATTGAACCAATTTGTAGCTCTGATAAGGCGCACAAAATCGTAGATACTGGCCGAGCCCAGTTCAGCCACACACTCGAAAGAATAGCGAAGGAGCGAGCGTCGACGGGCTCTTGCCAAGGCGGGACAGTGGCACAGGTAGTGCTCCACGCTCTCGATCTCCTCCTCATCGCGGCAGCTACGACAGTAGTCGTTTGGCTGCAGACCCATCCTGGCAGCGTGGGTTCCCATAAGGCAGTGCCCGGTGAGAATTCCGATAACATGGCGGAGCATTGGTCGCTCCAAACGAAAGAGAGGGCGAGATCTACGCTTATCTAACCAAGGCCAGATGTGTCTCGCTATCCTGCACGTGGGATCTGCGGACCATCTTACATTTGCCCGTTCGATAAAGTTATTCTGCAGCCAAAGTTTACAGGAAGATAGATTTGATAGCTGCCTGGCTATCAGAAAAAATAGTTACTGCATGCAGATTAGTAGGAGAATCGATCAGCCATCGAGCAGCTTCGTAGATTGCTGTTAGTTCAGCCTGAAACACGCTACATTAATCTGGCAGACGGAAACTGAGGCTAAGTGAGAGTTCCTGCGAATATATCCCACTTCCTACCTTCAGATCTAGCTTGGAGCCATCGGTGTAGATGGCTGCTGAATCAGAATAAGAGATCAGGATTGAATCCTCCTCCCACTCACATCTTGAGGGGATCCTTGTTTGGAAGTCATTCTTTAGTCCAGTAGGCGGGACTGTATAGTCAAGGCGCCTGACTTTTCCTTGAAGATCTTCCAAAATTTTAGAGTGTCCAAATCTTGTATCACTCCACTTGATCAGCGCGTTTAATCTAACAGCATTACAACTTGCCGTTTGCGTGTATTCACTAAAGGTGGATGAAAAGATTGTTGGCGAAATTTTGTTCGGGCGAACCTCACGATTAGGCTGATTAGTAAAAAGTATCGTTAATTTATAAAAAATTGTTATCACATTTTGGCGTATATCATTAAAACTTACTGCAAATTTTTTGACAAATGTATACGACAAAAAGTTATTAAACTCATAAATGGCTGACACTAAACTAAAAAAATAAGATAATTTAAGAATTTCGTGAACTAGTACATAGCATTCCGAAAAGTACATAGTTACCGAAAGTAACTTGTGACAATCTTTTATCCAGGCGACGATATAACATTAAGCTAAAATCATCTAAATAAATTATAATTGTCATTATTTTCTCACATGGAACATATGCCTTTTGAAGATGTGCCAAATTAGATTGTCGCCTTAAATACAAAAAAAAAACAATTCCTTTAAGCCATCTTGCGCAGCAGTTTGTTGATCTTATGCTCACGGCTACCGAAATCACCAACCTCAACGTAGTGATTAGCCTTCTTGCGCCAGCCTCGGGTTGATGTGTTGAGCTTGAATGGCATCAGGAAGTTGGAGGCTTTCTTGAAGTGGGTTCCAACAGTAAATATTTCGTGCGCCAAATAATCAACGCACTGAACTTCGTTCGCTTTGCGTAAATTGCGTTCGATCACAAGGCTGTCAGAGATTGCGACACGTTGATGGTTGTGCTTGACAATTCCACGTTTGTACATCAATTCACGAACTGATTTAAGATTTGGATAACCCCATATAGGGTTCGGCATGCATAGCATATTAATGGTTGCCTTGTTCAATTTGATGAACAAACCGTGGTTAATGTGGCGAAAACGGAACTACAGTAAAACTTTACGCACTTTTGGTGCAACTTTGTTGATACCGCGGATACGGATCACAAAAGCCAATATGGATTTTTCAGGCACGTAGAATTGGCCGCGTTTTTTGCCACACAACTTCATCTCACGGCGTCCATCACAGAGTTTTCTTGTTTGATATTTCTCAGCATCCACCAAGTTTTCACGTTTACGGAGTGTAATCGCAGCAGAGCGCTTTAGTTTACGCTTGATCAGGGTAGCAGTTTGCTGACCTGCTTCTCGCTGAACTTCAGCTTCGACTCAGGGACAGGAGGCAGCTTCCTGGATGGTTGTCTGCCCTTTGCTTGCGGTTTCTTACCGGCCGTGATGGCAGTCATCTTAACATGTTACTTAGCACATTGAAAACATCGTAAATGAGCCACTCGATTAAATAATTTTCTATTAAACAATTTAGTTAAATACTTTTTAATACATAGATATGCTGCAACCAGGCACTTACTTTCTCAAATTCCATCCTGTTTATCGGCATAGTTTTCCAAATATGGCTGCTACTTCATTACTAATAACTCCATTTTCAAACTGCGCCTTCTTTGTTGCCCCGACATATCCTAAAAATTTAAAATTTACGTTAAACAATAGAAGTCGCAAAAATTAGCAAACAAAATACTCCCTTTGTTTTGTTTTGTTGTCAAATTTCTGAGAAATGTGAATTCACCACGATGCGATACAGAAAGAACAAGGACGAGGGGTATAATTTTAAGTTAACCTATTATTCAGTGGCAATGCGCAGAGCGTTCGGGACAGCAATATTAATTTGTATCAAATGTAACATTAAACGGTGGTTCTAATACATTTTTTGGTGTTATTAACCAGAGTACATACATTATATGGTATCTCTTTCAAAAATTAATGTACTATATGAACTTTTTTTAAATATTTCTAAGTTTCTTTCACGGGTGTTGAAAAGCAACCATGCGTGTAAGAAATTGCATACAATTTGCGTTTGTGTTGGAGTTTCGGTCACGCTGCCCAGCAAAACCAGCGTGACCGAAACTCCAACACAAACGCAAATTGTATGCTGTTACTAACACACATGTAATAATTTTTGATTGGAGTGCCATCTATTATTTTTTCTTGCGAGGTATCTTTCGCATATGAGTAAGTAGTCAAGCTAATCTTTTTACATATGAGCAAGCAGGCAAACTATTTGGTTTGAAAAATCACAAGAACACAAAACTTCTGGGAGCATTTTTGATTCACTATTAAGAATGTGATAGCAAAACGTGCCGAACTTAATGGGCACGCGTGACGGTCACGTTACTAGGAAAGTGACCGTCACTGTTCTTGCTGGGTTGGAGTTTCGGTCACGCTGTTTTGCTGGGACATTGCAATTGGCGCTTGCTCTGCAGCTACTGACCGCTAGCACTACGTTATTTTGTAGAAATTCTGTGAAATTGTGAACCCACGTTAAGTTACCTTTAAATAAATTACCCCTTAAACACAACAAAGACTTGTTTGCTACAATATATAATAAATGGAACTTCGTGGGGATAAGATTGACTAATCAGAAAAGTGGGCGTCTGGTCAAGACTGAAAGTAAAGAAAAGCAGAAAAAATAATACATCTACATTTTTTATTTCTTTTCGTTCTTTTCTGTTTCGATTCGCCATTATAAGGATATTAATAAGAAACCAAAATTATACACACGTAAATAGAATAACAACATATGTATACGTATGGATGTACATATGTATTACTTAGAAGAGAACTCATTAAAACGAAGGGCTGCATTTCATATCCATGCACACATTCATATGTATGTATATATGTGTGTATCTATACCCTGCAGCGGAAAGTACTAGTACAGAACTAGTGAATTCACCAACATGGAGTTGTCCTAGGAGGTGACAATTGACTCCCGCTGCGTAACTTGTTGCCTGTAAAAGTACCAGTTTTTTTTCGTTGTGAACTTCACATAATTTCATAATTCAAAAAAAAAGAAAATAAAAATTTTAAATTATATGTACTGCATATGCATAGTGCGATTTGAACTTGGACACTTTCGGCCGCAACTACCCAGCTAGCAGAGAAACGTACTTTTTGCCAACAGTGCAGTTTTCGTACATTTTTCGTATCCGCAAACGTTCAGAAAACGATTTCCATATTTGTTAATTTTTCGTATCCGAAAAATGTCATCTTATTTCAAAACAATAATTTTAAAATATTTGTCCAAACTGAGCATTTGAAAACATGTATACGTATTCGCCAGTAGCGGAGTGTGCAGAAAATTATGCTACTATTTGTTAGCTTTCAGGAGGTCCCAGGTTCGCATTCCGTCAGAAGCAACACATTAAAAATAGTCATTCAAATTGAAATAATTGCTGAATCTTAAATTTATTTTTTTGTTTGGTTTCCTGTACCTATGAACAAGTTTCTGTGAAGTTCATAATGAAATCGAAAAATTGAATCAGACAAATTTCAGGAAAACAGCCGAAAGCGCATCCGTTTTACAACCATTTTCGATAGTTTTCGGCACATACGTTTCGGATGAAAACTTAAGTGGGAGAACTGATCTGAAAAGCGTCCGAAAACGGAATCGGAAAACGGATGTAACATCAGGTTTTTTTACGAAATTGTTTCCATTTTCGGATACGTTCGGGCTAGGTAATTTAGATTTAGCCGGTTGCGAAAGCAAACAGCCGGAGAAATGCCGATTTGTTAGCCGTTTTGCAGAAAAAAATTAGCCGTTTTTAGCCGATTTTGCCATTTGCCTTGTTTTCTTAAATTTTAAATATGTAAATATATATGTTTCCATTTTTAACTAGGCGACCCAAAATCTGTTAGAAATGGCTACTAACCTTATCGTGGAGAAAATTTTCATGTCAGGCAGGGTTGTATGAAATTGGGCCGATTTCGCTTATTTTTATTTTAAACGAAGAAGGGATTCTCTTCATAAAATGTTTGTTATAAATTTCTTAATTTTAAGTGTGAAGTTTTATTCGCAAACTTAGAAAATAAGAAATTGTTTCCCTGTTAAGACACTTAAGATGCGTTTGTGTTTGGATATAGTGCCAACAAACAGAATAAATATTACATGTAGATATTGTCCTCCCAGATAGCGCATATTCAATTCTGCCTAAATTAAAAAACACAATTTTTGCCCACTCCCAAAGGTTTAAGGTAAGGGAAAAATTTATATTTTCAAGCACTATGTACACATATGTATTTTTTTTTTTTTTTTTTTTTGCTGAGAACTTATTTAAATAAATTCCAAAAACCGAATGCCAACTTGAATTAAAGGAACCAACATTGAGGTGAGTCAAAATGAAAATAAAAGAGCACAAATTTCTATATAAAGCAAAACTCTCTGGGAATCTTACGATACATCTGCCGGTCATATGACCGGTCATCTAAATGGGAGATCTGCAGTCTTGTGGCATCATATTTTACATCAGAATTGAAGGGATTTCTGAAAAATCTGACCAGTTCTTTTGTGTAACTGTGATTTTGCATCCCTTGTCAACATATGGCCTCGACTGATGTTAACTTAAGGTCGTTGTTTTACTGCCTAAAATTTAAGGGAAATTTTCACAGCGTTTTTTATGTGTATTGTTCTCTATTTGAGTGTATTGAGAATCGGTCAGTCTGAAAAGACCTTGTAGGGAAGACAATAGGTTTGTTCGTCGAAAATCCAGCGAGAATTATCACTCAAAATATCAGATAGTAAGAAAAAATGCTCCCAGATTCTCTCTCATGTAGAGAAACTTGCAACTTTCTGTACGAACGCACATTCTTATAGAATTTTTAAATGTTTATAGAATTTTTAAAATTCTTTCAGAGGAGCAAAAAACAAGATCTACGTGTATATATCTTGTCAGTCCGACTTTCTTCAACATACGTTTCAATTTCTTAAGAATACAGTTTTTTTCCGAGTACCTTTCAAAGCATTGGAATTAACAAAATTAATTAAGTAAACAAGCATTAACTTACATTTTTCATTTTAAAATGGCTCCAGTTTGTAAATTTTTAATTTATTCAAATTATCGTCGACAAAAATCCAACCATGTGCCACAATCATATGTTTTTCTAATTGCAAATTCTTGCTGGAAAATTTTTTTCCGGCTCGAATTTATAACTTCTCTCCAAGAAAGTCTTTTTACTCGTGATTTATTTAAATAAAACATGTGAAATTTAGTTGAAACATTTTAGCCGTTTTTAGCCGGTTTTATTTGCCAATTTAGCCGGTTCGTCCAAAAAGTTCTGGCAACACTGTTTGCGCACTCAGCTACAGGCACAACAGAGAACGTATATTTATAGAGAAAGTCCAAGAACGAATCAGCGTAGAAACTGTCAAATACCAAAAAAACTGGCGAAGCGCATTTTAAGAGCGGCCAGCCAGAGACAATCGAATTTTAACAGAGCCCAGCCAGAAGCAAAATCAATTTAACAGAAATTGTCTCATCAAAGCAAATGCATGTTTTTCTTGTTAGACGCGGAATGTTGACGGCTTTTTACGTTTTTACAACGCTTTTATTGTTCTTTAAATTGGTTAATTATTTAAAATAAATGCATGCATAGGTCGAAATATGTAATATGTACATAGGTATCGTGTACATGCATATGTATGCGAGAGATACAATTTTGTAAATCTAAAATGTGAAAGTTATGCAAATATGTAGTATGCAATTGGCAAATTCGTTGGTGATTTGCCGTCGGCATTTGAGTTGAAAAAATCGACTTTAACTTTTTTACCGATTTATATGGTAGATGCTACGCTATTTTCAATGCAACAAACCACAGTTTTCTAGCTGCCTTAGTTTTTCCCCAAATTCACTTTAAAGATGGACACATTGACCAAAAACGCAAATGCGCACTGTTTGGTGATTTGATGTCGGCATTAAAAGCGAAGAAAATCGGCTTTTATATTTTTAACGATTCTAATGGTAGTTATAGGTACGCTATTTTCAATGCAACAAACTGCAGTTTTCTACCTGCCTTAGTTTTCTCACACATCCAGTTCAAAGATGGATACATTGACAAAAAACATACAAATGCATTGATTGCACTGCACGTGTTAACTTCCAAGTTGTTTTTGTCGAAAAGTTATTTATATTGAGAAAAACTGTGTATTATCATTTTTCACTGCTATACTCGTATTATATGTAAATAATGGATGTCCCATTCATAGTCGACACTAAAGTTAGTTACCACTTTTTCATATCACTTTCAGTGGACTAGGCATCTGTGAAAAAAAGATGCAACTAACTTTCTTCTTATTTGGGACTGACAAACTTAAACTTAGAGTAGCCTTTATTTCATATGCGAATATGCCCCAATAGTTTTGGAGTCAAATGAAAATGCATTTCGCCATGCATACGTATGTACATACGTACTCCATTAACTGATGACGTTTTTACATGCATACATATATATGTATGTATGTGCATATTACTGCCAACCCTGCAGTACGGGGGAATCAGTAGCTACGTGATAAACACCGTTAATTACCGACCGACTACTTGCAGTGTATTTCATCGATTACTTTAACAAGGCAATGTCCTAGGTGGTAGTCACCATCGGCTCTCTCTGCACTACCGGGAGTTACTAAAGTAGTCACTTTCGTGATTTATGGGCGCCCTCTGTCGGAGTTTTTCGCTATTCTGCTTACGACTGGTTCGACTCTGCACTACCATGTGCACTACCACGGGTTAATAGAGTAGCTACTTACCTAGGAGTCGGTGCAGTAGCGGTTCAAAAGCAGCGATTGACTCCAGCAGTACTGGAGGGAAAATACTGCGCACATACACACAAATGTACATACCCTGCAAAAAATTGTGCGACTAATCTCTAAACAGAGTATTCCGAGATTACTCACGATCGGGTACAATTGGGCATTAATTAGTCGCAACTAGTCTCATACGGGTACTAATGGAGATCAATTGGTCTCGGCTCATCCCTTATGGGTATAATTGGAGATCAATTAGTCCCCAACTCATCTCTAACGGGTACTATTAACGATTTAATGATATGTACGCACGTAGTCAATGAAATTTCATGTGCGGCATTGGCTCGCACAGAGCGTATTCGCCTAACTAAACTGAGCACCCCGGTTCGAATCTCAGCTGGCGCAAATTTTTATTTTTATTTTTTAAAAGTGACTAGTCGCTTTTTATACCCGTTCGGGTATAAAGGTGAACAATTAGTCTCTTCATAGGACATGCTCGAACAAAAGCGAACAGTTCATTCCATATAAAGAGATAAAAAGTGGTATTAGTCGCATGCTCCTTTGCGATTGCTCCCGGAGTCATCCCGGATTAGTCTCATTTTTTGCAGGGTATTTACAACTCACGACAGCATACATACATATGCACATAATTACACGCATACTCAAATACAACAATAACTATTTCTTTCATAACCGCATGCGCGTATTTCTCAAGGCCAAGTAAATTCATTCATAAAAAAAAGGCGTGAGTACTAGGTACTCATGAAATTTGATGTGTATACATATGCGAACGGCAAAGCATAAAAGTACGATTACATATAAATATAATCTCAATCAAAGCTCGTTAGCTGTCAAATTGGGTGTGCTTGTTGTTCACACAACTCAAGGAAAAGTTAAACTTCTTCTCTGTGCCACCGTGGTCACTTTTCTTTTGCAACACATATTAGGCCATTTAACTATATTTTAACCGAATATTTTATTAAAAATGCCTTTACAAACCTATTTTCCTTACTAGCGTCAATTTTTGTTTACTTTAACATTTGACATTCCTCCTCTTCTTCGCAAGTATAATCGATAAAACTTGGTTGGACACCGAAAATTTATCGGTTTAATCTGAGATATTTTTAGTTATAATTTTGCATGGCTAATCTCTTTTTCTAATAACAGATTAGGGAGTTAAGCTCGAAAATTAGGATAATCTTTTTATATGTAAAGATATTATTAGGCGATTCAGTTACATACATACAAATGTAGGTTAGGTAAGAAATTAAACATTAATTTCACTTAATTTTATTCATTTTGCTGATTTAATATTTTTATTCATTTTCATTTTTAATTCTTTTAATACATGACATTATCGGTATGATTGCTAAAATATACGTGTATATACTTGTGACTCAAGGGCGTTAAAATATCTTGGAAACACCGCATATAGGTAGATTTTCAAGTTTTATGCGGCAAAAAATATTTTATTGCCTCTATCTACTCAAAATTGTTTATCAAATGTAAAATTGAAATAATTTGTATTAAAGATAGGTTATATTAATAAAACATATGTATTAGCCGATAATTTACTATTTAAATATATTGACTACCTTTATTTATAAAATGTGTGTACACTATCATTGGTTATTTAGTTTTCGCTTTCAGAATCTTCGCTGGCCTCAAACTCTTCCTTTGTCACATCTTTGACAACGGATTTAGAGGGTAACAGCAGCTTTATTGTGTCTGGGGAAAACGATTTGATATTTTTTGTTTTTTTTGGTTATGAACCGAAATACTGCTTAAAAACGAGTCCGAGCTCACCAACAACCGGTTATATATGTCACGGTTACATACTTCACGAGAAAACTTCCGGGAATAATTTTCTCGGTAGTGTTTGTTGTGGGCCTCTTGAGCCTCCCCGATAATTGTCCTATTGTTAATAAGGAATTAGTATCTTGTGCGTTGTGGGTGTCATAGGATGCCATGCCGTCGTCGATTCGCCACTTCTCGCTCGCTATGTTTGAGTTCCGGTCGCTTAACGAAAAATTTTGCATGTGAAAGCAACAACAAAGTTATCTAGCACGGATAGACGATAGCAAGTTTGGTTGTACCTCACTGAGTTCGTTCGTTTCGCCACTTGCTAACTGATGGCGAATCGATGAC
>NW_023462192.1:0-20520 GCF_013731165.1 Rhagoletis pomonella | reverse complement strand
AATATTAATAAATCATAAATATGGAACGATTGCATTTTTAGAAAATGGCTTGTGTGAAATCATCTTTTCGACTTTCCCTTGTTTAACACAACAAATCCATAACAAAATTACGAACCATTGACTTCCCATAAAACCGATCTGTGTATAAGTACAAACATACATATATGTATGTAAGTAGTTGCTGCATGGACGAATATATTTATCTAAATTTATGAAAGTTTATTATCTAATGGGCTTTGATAATTTAAGCCATTAAATTGTTTCTAAGGAATAAATACGCATACACCCCAGAAATACTTAGTAATAAGATATTTGCCTAGCTAAATAAAAATATTTACATATGTATGTACACATATGCGAAATATATTTTACGTACCTACTTATGTTTGCCGGCTGCAGAAGCGCGATGAAGAATATTTTTCGTTTAAGAGTCTTGTAACCAAAAACTCCCTTGGAAAAGCCTTTGCCCCCTGCGATTAATACAGCCATATGTTCTTGACTGTATAAACAGATTTATGTGCGTTCGCATTCAAAAAAATGTGAGCGACATCAAGAACCAACTTCATACGCATCCCACTACCGACTGCGAGAATATGGGGAGTTGCTTGAAAATATTATCCGTTGATGGCTTATTTGGTAATTTTGCGAGTTGCACACGTGCACGGAATAAACCTATACATTTTAAAAATACGAACCTCTGTCACGTACCACGCGAGAGTGACAACAAAACGACTGCAACGCACACCTGCGGACGCCTTTGTGCCCACATTTGTGACGTCCAAAAATAAATCATCTGTGGGCAGAATTTCTTTGATGCCTTTTGTTATTTACACTTCATTTGTGGCATCAAAATATGTATATTCTACAAGCTATTTTCGTTCTATTTTACTGCTTCTTGACAACAATGTTATTTGTGTTGGTTTATTTTAGCGGATGATGCTCGTGGCTGAGATATAAAACGAAAACATGTCCTACACAAGTATTTTATGCTAAGTCGGCAGCTGTGGTATTCCTTTGGTATAAGAGCTAGCAACGCTTGAGACGGCATTACATCTACTGGCTTATATACATACATTTTGATACAAAATATTGAAAAAAAAAATTTTGTTTAAAAGTATATCGTAAAAGTTTCATAAAAGTAACTCAGTAATCTATTTAATAAACTAATTTATTGAAGTTGGGATGGAATATTAGATGTTTCATTTTGAGCTAGAAAAAAAGCAGGCGTGGATTGCTTTTATCTTTCAATTCTTAACTTTTATCATTTTCTTTTTATATGATGTCATAGCTCTATCGATAAATATACCGATAACAATATGGGTTAACATATCGAAAAATATAGCGATTGCATAATCCTTACCTTATCTTTTTCTTCATATTTTTCTTTATTTTTACATATTACCCTTCACTTTCGCCTTAAAGTGTTTAAATTTATCTGATCTTCATTTTTGCCTTTATCTTTGTTTTTGCTTTTATTTTTTCCTTTGCCTAACTATTATTCTTAAACCGCTTATTAGCAAGTTTTTGCGCAATTAACCCTTAGCCACCTAACGCCGGTCACAGTGACTCTACCGTTTTTTTATTTTTTAAATATTCCCGTTATTATGCAAGCTGCGCAGTTGTCGGTCTATGTACCTTTTCTTTTCTCTCGTCAGTTCGTTTTGTGCAATCAGGCAGTCAACACGTGTACCAATTCAAAAACTATTTACTATTACAAAAATTACTATTTACAAAAATTATTTACAAAAACTATTTTATTTAAGTTATAAAAAAAAGAAAAAAATTTTAAGTTCGAATATTTTTTCCTAATTAGATCTCATTTTATAAAAGTATCTACGTTTTCTTACAAAATTCGTATAACAATGAATAAAAAATGTTATTGTAGTATGAAACTTCTTT
Source organism: Rhagoletis pomonella (assembly GCF_013731165.1). Classification (NCBI taxonomy): domain Eukaryota; kingdom Metazoa; phylum Arthropoda; class Insecta; order Diptera; family Tephritidae; genus Rhagoletis; species Rhagoletis pomonella. The sequence goes on along the minus strand of NW_023462192.1, from coordinate 18,621 downwards.
TAAGTTAATTTTTTGTTAATATTAATTAAATAAAAGGTACAAAAGAGTTATGTGCGGTTTTTGCGTGTTCTATTATTATATTTATACTTTAAACACTAAAATTAAGTAAGGGGTCACCTTGACCGACGTTAGGTGGTAGAGTGTCTAAAAAAGACGTTAGGTGGCTAAGGGTTAATACTATATCCATACATTTAGGAAGCACTTGTTTGCCTATTTACTCCCAAGTAATCAACCGCCGCTAAAGAAGTTTCACTTAAAAAAGTTTTTTTTGTAATAACGGTTGCCATTCGGCAGACATGCGGCGGACCTACCAAGCGAGCGTGCCCTTGGCCCAATATTTAAATTCGTAGATGTAGCTGTATTCAAGTTTTTTACTTGAAATCGAAATTTTGCATTGAACTCCAACGGAGAATCACCCTTGCTCAAGTGTAACTTTGGACTAAGTAGTGTGGTCAATGGAAACATTTGATTATGCGGCTCATGGAGTGTTCGAGAGAAAGATTCTGCAGAATATTTACGGATATTTGCGCGTTGGTGATGGCGAAAACCGCAGGCGATGGAACTACAGTTTTGTGGACTTCACAGTGGTGTGGTGGAATAAAATACAGCTGCTGAGCTGGCTGGATCATGTCATACGAATGGACAAAAACGTTCCAGCTCTGAAAGTATACAAAGCGAGTCGCGTTGCTGGTAGCAGAGGAAGAGGAAGGCCGCCTCTGCGATGGAAAGACCAGGTGGAGATACCAATGCACATTTCTTGGCTGCATCTCCTGCTATTCTAACCCAACCATTTAACAAAATTTACTTGAAAACTAAGCCAATGTGGAGCCACAAAATGTAGCACAGTGCTGGTCAGAATGGTTGCTTATTTGAGAGCGCATTTTGGAGCCCCCGACAACCGATTGCCTTGTTGTTGGCCGCTCGGTCACGTGGTTGATCGTTTGGCCAAAGCAGTGTTTGTGTCACCACCGCTAATGGCATTACAAACAGGTTTGTTTTGCTCTATATTAAAGCTGTATTTCACGTCTGTGTAAGAATGTATGTATGTATCAGGATTGTTGCGATGCATACGCAAAATTCGCATTCGCTTTCACATTCGCAATAATCAATGCGGCGCTTTTGCGAATGTGAATGTTGTGCAACGTCTATATGGCAAACAAAATGACAAATCGTAGCCAATATTTTTGCCTGTGGTCGTGGGCGTATTAGTGTAACAAAACTGGTCAAATGTCATATTTATCAACTTTGATAAAAATATGTTATTTCTTAAGCTATATAACCGAGCTATCAATGGGCAGTCATACAAGTTCTCATTTCTAATTAACCTTTGACGTTCGTCAAAGAGAACATACCCCTTTTAATAGTTTTTTTTTCTTTTGTGCTTTAAATACCTGCTTTTCTTTATTTTGTTTCGTTGTTATTTTATTTCGTTTCAATAATTTCAAATTGGGCTCTTTGGGGAATTTCTTTTTAGCAAAAATTTTAAAAACAGTAATTTTGTGTACTTGTCGGGCAATATTTTTTTATAGGGATACAAATTGGATCCTTGACTTAAAACTTCTGTGGTAAAACTGTCCCTTGTTTGCTATATAAAGCCAAAAAGTAAGCTCATTCAATAGGGATTTCCAGCAGAAATGATCAACGTCTGGCTATAAAGAGAATTGTTGCTCAAATAATTAAAAGACTATAGGTCTGACCTTTAATTAGATAAGAATAACGTAACTATCTGAGACTCAAATGCTTATAAAAAAACGGGGTGCTTAAAAAAAATACCAGTATTCTGATCCGATGAACAGGATTTTGTTCGAAATTTTCATTCCTGGAAAACAGTAATTAATTTTTCATATCCACCTATTTAGCTCGCAGATTCCTGAAAATTCTGAAACAGCCAAAGAAATTACAATAAAGAATTCATTTTAAAAAGCTTTAGAAAAACCTGGCATATGTGGTTTGGCTTGTAAGCGCTGTTTAAACAACGATCTCGCCATTATGCCAGATTCTAATTGTTTCTTAAAAATACTTGACATCCACATTCGCATCCGCATCCGCGGATGTTATGTGTTAGATATTCGCATCTGCATTCGCATCCGCGGATGTCTAAAATTCTACATACGCAACATCCCTAGTATGTGTGTATATCCAACGGCCGTCGCAAGTGTCGAATTCTTGAATTCGCGCCTTATTTGCTTTGCCCAGCCAATTTGGTGTTGATAATACGCCACGTAGAACGGATTGCAATTTCTACAGATCGCACTCGAGACACACGCTTGCTTAGCGGCATTTTTTACGCTTCACTGAGTTGCCACCTGCATTCATGCACTCACAGAATTTGCGTATCTCACCAGAGGTCATTTGGGGGGATGGCACTTAACGTTAACATTCTACTTGACTTTATGTTCCCGCATTGACCACATTTTCAAACGTTCACCGAAGCATACAGTTTATTAACCTCGATTTGCTCAACCAAGCGTATGCTAAAATTAAACATTGCTTTGTGTAATGAATCAGTAGCGGTGCTCGCGGCTCCAATACCTTGTAATCTATCGAATAGTTAAGTGAAATAGTTTTGTTTTTTAAAGGTAATTTCAATTTTAAAATTTGGACCATTCTACGAGAATCACTGCCCACTGTTTGCAAACAAATCCATTTGCCTTCGCAGTACACATCCTGGATATAAAAATGTGTGCAATCAAAAACTTTAATTTTTTTCGGTTAGTTTGTTCTCCACTGCAACTTAGCTTAAAACTGACAAATGGCAGATACAGACTGGAAAATTTTGACAAGCCATATCCACTTTTCCTATACAAATCGCTATTTAAGAGGTTAGTTGGCATAGAAGCATTTTAAGACTTCCGATATTACTACGCTTAAGACGCCTGCTGAATCCCTTAATTGCCAAAAGTTTGAGTTGAGAGAAAGCGTAACTTCACTCCAAGCTTATTTTGTAGATAGAAGAACATTCCCAAAAATTCCCTCTAAGCCCCAAGCTGACATTTTAAAAGCCCCTTTTAACTAAATAAGGCACAACATACTATCTTTCGCTTCATTCTTAAACAAATTTCTACCCGAACTGTAATACAACACAATTGTTTGTGGATTTTCTTGATTATTTTTACATTCGATACAAAGTGGGTCACTTCGCCAACCTGCTGTGCTGCGGCATTGAATTCTCATTTGCTCGCTTAGTTGGAACCATGTGACTCTGACAAGTTGAGGCGGCACAGCAGGCCTTCGCACTTCATGAAATATAAAAGTAAGGCGAAATCACAAATGATGTGCAATTAATGAAAGAAAGATTTTTAAAGCGTTAACGGTAAAAGTCATTAGATAGTGGTAGTGAAAAAGGGGAACAATATAAGTGCAGTAATACTTAAATACGGAAGTTGGCAAGCGCGCACCCAACTTCATTAAGGTAAAATTAACAGTACGCAAAAATACTTGCAGGTGCCGAAATCAAAAGTAAACAAAATATTTAAGGGTTGTGTACAGACAAAACATACGTATGTACATAAATATTGAGAATGAATTATTTTCGTGTTTCCCCAACAGCGACTGTAAGCGGATGGATGCGTGTTCGGCTACCAACTTGTTGGTCACGGGTTCAAACCCTGCGGCACGAACAATTTTCATTTTATTTTTCATTATTTAAAATTTAAAATGAAACTTAGTTGAATACCTTCTTAAAACAAAATTAGTGAAATGAAAATATTAATGAATAAAAGATTTCCAAAGTAAATTTTTTTTATTTTTACTACGATGGGAAATATCACCGAGCAAAATAGAAGCTGTGCGCCGAAACCTAACTATGCAAAAGTGTTACAAATACAAGTTTTTACTGGTTTTGCATACAACAACTATTTCTGATAATTTTATCTTCTTCCTAACTTTAATCTCAATTTTATGTTTCCACTCTTGCTGCTAGGACTTTTTGGAAATCCATCGGCTGCTTTAAGATACATACTAGAGTTGGGCGCTTTATGTTTAGGTACATAAATCACATAAAATCTTTCTCAATCGACGGCATACATTTGCAGTAAGGGTAATTTTCTCAGCATTATTATTATTTTACAAAAATACTCAGTTATGTTGTATGTACGTAGCATATTTAATTATAACATCGTTTCACTCATTTACAGAGTTTTCTTATAAACAAAATACAAATAAAAGAGCATATGTATATGTAAAACAAAAACCTTAATAAATTCATAAATATAAATATATGTATGTATGTATGTATGTATGTAGATATGTAAACACTTACATATTGCCGCGCAAAAACATAAAATTTGAAAGCTGGTTTGATTTTAAAGGCGTTCGATGCTAGTTCAGTATTTTCTCTGTCCCGAAAAAACTCGCTTGCAAGAAACTTAAGTAGCAACAATGCAAAAGCATTTTAAAACGTATCTGTATAAATGGGGATACACGTCATACTTTCGTGTCAAGAATATTTGGATCGTAATTTAAAATTTAGCTTACAGTGGCTGCCCCGCGCAGATCACGGAACACACGTCGGCTGGAAAGCCCATTGCGATACCACTTAGCCGAAGTCGTTTGTTTCTTTCCCACTCTAGGAATTGAGTCGCCGAGTACATTTTAAGTAACGGGTGATTTTTTAAGAGCTTGATACCTTTTTTTTTAAAAAAAACGCATAAAATTTGCAAAATCTCATCGGTTCTTTATTTGAAACGTTAGATTGGTCCATGACATTTACTTTTTGAAGATAATTTCATTTAAATGTTGACCGCGGCTGCGTCTTACGTGGTCCATTCGGAAAGTCCAATTTTGGGCAACTTTTTCGAGCATTTCGGCCGGAATAGCCCGAATTTCTTCGGAAATGTTGTCTTCCAAAGCTGGAATAGTTGCTGGCTTATTTCTGTAGACTTTAGACTTGACGTAGCCCCACAAAAAATAGTCTAAAGGCGTCAAATCGCATGATCTTGGTGGCCAACTTACCGGTCCATTTCTTGAGATGAATTGTTCTCCGAAGTTTTCCCTCAAAATGGCCATAGAATCGCGAGCTGTGTGGCATGTAGCGCCATCTTGTTGAAACCACATGTCAACCAAGTTCAGTTCTTCCATTTTTGGCAACAAAAAGTTTGTTAGCATCGAACGATAGCGATCGCCATTCACCGTAACGTTGCGTCCAACAGCATCTTTGAAAAAATACGGTCCAATGATTCCACCAGCGTACAAACCACACCAAACAGTGCATTTTTCGGGATGCATGGGCAGTTCTTGAACGGCTTCTGGTTGCTCTTCACTCCAAATGCGGCAATTTTGCTTATTTACGAAGCCATTCAACCAGAAATGAGCCTCATCGCTGAACAAAATTTGTCGATAAAAACACATTTCGAACCGAACACTGATTTTGGTAATAAAATTCAATGATTTGCAAGCGTTGCTCGTTAGTAAGTCTATTCATGATGAAATGTCAAAGCATACTGAGCATCTTTCTCTTTGACACCATGTCTGAAATCCCACGTGATCTGTCAAATACTAATGCATGAAAATCCTAACCTCAAAAAAATCACCCGTTATATAGCACGAAAAGTCGGTGGATACTCGCCGAGTACAAGTCGGCTAAACTATCCAAAAAGTACTTGTTCTACAGGATAGAGGTAACAACAAAATCTAGCTGTCTCTGTAGCTTAATATGTAGAGACATACATATATCCCCTGCAAACCAAAGTTCCCGAAATCTTAAGGAAATCGTTAGGAGTATCTCATTTCTGTAACGATTTTTTTCCGAATTTTCAAAGAAAATTATATGAAGTGGTTGACACGAATTACGAGAATTTCTGTACGAAAAATAAAGAAAATTCTGGAAAAATTCTGAAAGATATTCTTCACATAGCAGCATTATTTTCGTTGCCTCACAGATTTTCTTCCGAAATTTCGTAAAAGAAACAAGTGTGCGTAATTTATTTCATTTTAGAAAATTCGGCAAAAAATCGAATTAAATTTTAACGAATTTTTTTAAATTTCTTTGCAATGCAGAATACTCTGAAAAAATGGTTTGCAGGGTAAAGACATTTATTTATTCAATACGATTTGAAATATTTTGTTCTTTCTTAAGGCAATGTAACATGATTGGGCATTTGCCTAAAATTTTGTGTAAATCGTATCCCAATCGAGTGAATGCACAAACATTTTCCTTTATCCTAATCACGATAAATAATTTGTTAAAAATTTTTCAGTAGAAGTTCGCTGTATTGTACAAATCGTGTGACTACAAAACGAATTGTAGACCCAATTTTTTTATTTTGTACCAATAGCCCAATATAAAAAATGTACAAACCCGTAAAAATGTATCAATGCCTTTAAACATTTTATTCAGAGGTCAAAACAGATAACTTTAGAAATCACTTCTTCCTTGTTGTTGTACTTGCCTTGGCTGCTTATAAGCAAATCAGATGGTCCCATACTAATTTGGTTTAGATCCGATCATTGGATCTTGAAGAAATTAAATATAATCTTAAATTTGTATATGGGAATTGAAGTCGGTTTTGTTGTTTGCTAAAAATTACTTGCTATAATTAGCAACCGAAATATCGCTAGCTTAGAGCGAAAAATGTCTGAATCCCATTTCAAAAATTTTCGCAGGAGAAGGAAAAACTTGAGAGGGATTCGATCTTTATTAAAAGATTTCCTACTATTTTGGCCTTATCGGATTTTCAGTGCTTCTTTTGGACTTAGCGAATTTTGGTTTCATTGAATATAAACGAGAATAAATAAAACAAATACCCTCATCCCTTTCAAGATAATGCATTTTTAATTTCTCTAGCCTCCTATATTAAAATATGAGTATTCATAGAAAGTGGACTTAGCAACTTTTCACTCTAAACTATCGTTATATTTTTTAAACACTTTACACACACACACATATGTATGTATTTTTTGCATAGTTGCAGTTATTTTAAATTTATGTACTTTATACGCATACATACATACATATGTAATGTCCACAATGAGCTGTTCATGACCACATCAGCTATTTAAATAAATTATTATATTTTTACGCAAAGTTTATTATTTACTATTTTGACAAATATGTACATAGAACAAAATAAAATAAGCAAACCATATTTGTTAGTAATATCCTCCGGTCGCAAGCACCGTACTATCTATAATATTTTGATTAAACTCACTGAACATTGAATTCAATTAAAATTAAATCGACTTTGGAAATCCATTGGCAATTATGTATTTCACGGATATAGTTAAATATACAGATCAATGTTTAGCAACAATGTTTGCGGCAGGAGTAATTCAGTTATGACACTCAACAATGTATCAATTGAAAATGTGGCGCAATGTGAACAAACAAATATTACACACACAAACATGGATGTAAGTATTTTCACATGCAATGAACATTTATGCGTATGCAAATAACTACTTGCATTTTCATAACATATTTATGCATTTACAATGGCGACACATATCCCAGCAAAAACTTTTCCTTTTTTTGGTAATGCAGTGCGTAAGAAATTTTACACTTATGCGCCTACCTATAGCATTACTTACATGCACGAAATTTTACATTAGGGTTGTTGCTAGGTGATTTAGGTAAAGACAAAAATGGAAAAATTTATTTAGTACTTGAATTAGAAATTTGCGCCAGTAAATAACTGCTCGCTCGAGACGACAAATATTTTAAATTACTTTCGATTGACGCTTCACCAGTTGAGAAGACATTCAATTACGTGTAAAGCCGTGCAAGAATAATTTCTTTATTTCGAATTGCATCGGGGCTGCAAATATCGGATGTATCCTCCTGCCTTTCGTCTTCACTTGAAATATTTAGCATCATGGCAGGACGTTATTTTGACCCCACTTTCAAGTCAAAGCAGATGTGTCAGGTTTTTCTTAAGCTTTTTCCAAAGAATTTTTCATTCTCATTATTTTGGCTGTTTCAGAATTTGGAGAAACTGTAACGTTATCAGGACCCATATTTCTCTCAATTTGTAAAAATTCGACCATCGACAATTTCTACAATTTGAAAAAATATTGACTACTATCTAAAATTAAATCTTTTTTCAAATAAACTGATACCTTACTTATTGCAATCGCATAAAAACTGTCGAATTTAGGCGACTTTTTTATGTGTATACATCTTTGGTTTCGGTAGGGGTAAAATTTGCGGTATAGCAGTTTTTGAGATACACATATACGATATAAATGGGCGGTGCCACCCACATTTTCCTAGAATTTTTAGTAAAACCATTTTTTTGCTAAAGAACGATTGTATAAATCTATTTGGAATTCTGAAATTCCGGTATAAATTCTGTATTTAAGAAAAGTCGCCCAACTTCGAAAATTTTTACGCGATTTCAATAAATAAGGTATCAGTTTATTTAAAAATACAATTAATTTTAGATATTACTACATTTTTTTTAAATTGTAGAAATTATCGATGGTCAAAATTTATAAAATTAAATGTTTTTTTTAGATTACCGACAATAGATTGTTATATACCATTTTAAAGGTCCATATATCCGCTTCTCAGATCATATTCGATCTTTGAAATCGAATCAAAAAGAAGTAATTCAAAAGCTAAAAGAAAGCAATACTATTTTTCATAAAAACGATTAAAATCAGGGGGTAGGGTCTTAAATTTTCCAAAAAAAAATTTCGATGGGCAGCCTAATGTATACATATATATCTTAATACATACATAAGTAAATATATGTACTATGTACCTACATGCATACTTATTTCCATTTAATTTCACGGCTACGCGTATTTAATTTAAACATATTCACTAAATGATAGCTGTCCACTTGTGGTTTGTATAAAAAACCATACGACTTTTTCTTCCATGCAAAAAAAAAAAAAAAAAAATTGAAATTAATGAAAAATGTTTTGCCTTCCACAACACCGCGCGAAATTGCCGCAAGGCATCACATGTAAATTTAGTTTTGCTCACCGCTTGACATTCATAACAGTTATTCTTCCCCAAATGCTTACACAAATAGATACATAAATACCTTCATACTCGTATGTACATACATACGCATGTACATTTTAAAACACAAACGCTTTTCTTAATTGGCTGCCATTACACATTTGATTTGCACGTAAATATGTATGTATATAGATGAATATAAATTTTTATTCGGTTTGAAAAACATTTTTATGACTTAACCGTTACTTAATGATGTCATTTCGCGTTCTTTCGGAACACTAAATTCAGTTCAACCACAGACGCTAATTAATAAATGAGTCATCGTATTTAGGAAAAAAGTAAATATCAAACTTAAGCCAGGAAATACTACGTTCAGTGGTTTAAGAAATCTCCACAAATAAAAATTTCCACAAATAAAGTTTTTAAAAATTAAATTTTCCACTCAATAGTTTGGCTCTTTTATGGCATTTTAGATGAGCTCGCTCAAGTTGCTTTCAGTAGAGTCATGCTGTTAATCAGGATCTTTTTATTATTCACCTGCTCACTGCTCACAAAGTGCACGGTGGGCTTCAAACTTAATTATATTCTTTATTTGTAAGATTCTACCTGTCTGAATATACATATCATCGCTCAAAGTACAAAACTGCGTATCGTCATTCTGCAAAACCGCGTAACTGACATTGGCTGCCAAAAATTGGATTTGCTGACACAAGCTCTTGGCTCAATCATTATCCATTCGTCCTAAAATATACTAGCCAGAAATGCGATTTCTTTATTTTTACTTTCTAAAATATAATTTTGCAACCTCATATACGCGGTTTTGCATTTTGTTGATACGCGGTTTTGCACTTTAAACGACGATATGTAAATTTATGATAGGAAACAAATTTTAATTTAATTTTATATGTATTTAAGTGTGTACTATACAAACGAACCTTAGGTAATTGTGGTTTAAAAAATTTATAAATCTATAAATTTGCTAGCTTATACCAGCGGGTTTCATTCACCCCACGTTTTTATACAAATCTGTGGTCATATGGAAGAGTAGCTTAAGTCGACTTAAGCGAGAAATGAGATACCGTATTGACATCGTTCTATACACTAAGGCGCATAAATGTGTGAAGTCCGTTTTGAAAAATTATATATTGCGGTGAAGTTATTAGAGTTTACTTTTTAGCTTAAGTATATTAAAAAAATATTGCATTAGTTAAAATAACTTATATGCACATATCTATATTTATATATTCTGATCTTGTAATCATCATTTAACTAAATAACTTAAATTGATATGAATTTTTTGTCATGCCCACCTTTAAAAGAAATATTTTGTTTTTCGAACATCTTTTGTTAAAATTAGTTTTTTTTAATAAAATTAAATTCTTTCATACAATTACCTTACGTGCACATAAGCTGTTATAGTGAAATGTAATCAGATTGAAAAAAAATTAAAAATATTGCTAATGAGCTTATTTCTGTATAAGCGATTCTACTGAAATGAAGCTGCAAATTAACGCTACCGTATCTCGCTTTAAGTTTTTTTTTTTAGTGAATTTCTGCAGGTGTTTTCCACATAAGTGTTAGTTGCTGATAATGAACTACTTATTTATAACTCATGCATTTTGTACTAAACACCACAACTGTATTATACACTTTTAAAAATGTAATCACAGTTTCTGAGAACAATTGTCAAATTTAATTTTTTTTACTCGCATTAAAAACTCTGTTGGAACAGTTTTTGCGCATTAATTCATAAAATGTGCGAAATGGAATATTCGGAAGATTTTAATGTTTTCGGCGACGATGATTCTGTTCTGGATCTTGATTATAAATGTAGTGACATTGAAGAGAGTAGTACAGATTCAGAAGAAGGAAATTGTAATGTAAGTACACATGTAACAATTAATTTTTGCAGAAAATAAATCCAACAATGCTATTAAATTTTAGGAAAGTAATTCGCGAACAGAAGCAAACAGAAGAAGTAATCGTGCTATATCCAAATCTGTGCAGCAGAGACTACGTAATGAAGGCAAAACGTACACTTCCAAAGGCGGTAAAATTGTTCCTTCTCGCTCCCTTAGTGATTTGCAATCCTGCAGAAATAAATGCAAAGATAAATTATTACCGGTAGAGCGACAAGAAATACATAAACAGTATTGGCAGATGGGGTCGTACCAATTGCGGCAGGCTTTTGTGGCTGGATTAATTGATATTAATTTAACCAAAACTGTGCGCAGAGACAAAAGTGTTACTAATCCAAGGAACAGGCCTAATTCATACAAATATCATTTAATATCACATGGGGAACGAGTTTTAGTGTGTCAACGCTGTTTTAAAACGGTTTTATCGGAAACCGATCAATTCATAAAAACTGTAATAAGAAAAAAAATAGAAGGCCGTAGCTGTTTTGAGAAGTGGGATCTTCGTGGAAAAACCCCAAACAAAAAAAAAAATATCTCCAGAGAAAGAAACAGAAGTGGTTAATTTTATAAATAGGTTCCCTTTATATGAATCTCACTATACTCGTCGTGACACTTCCCGAAAATACCTACCCAGTGATCTTTCAATTTCTGCGCTTTACAGGCTTTATTGCGAAGACAATGATCATACCGTCTCACTATCGAAATTTACTAATATTTTTCAAACACTAAACATAAAAATCAAAAAACCAAAATTAGACACTTGCCATAAATGTGATGTGTTTAGCGCCAAAATAGCCACTTCTCAAGCAGATATGCTTGACATTCTTAAACGTGAGCAAACAGATCATCATCAACAAGCGGAAGATGCTTATGAATTGAAAAAAAGTGATAAGAAAAAAGCTATTGATCATGTAAATTTAAAAGTATTCTGTTTTGATTTGCAGCAATGTCTTCCCACTCCACTTTTGCGATCGTCGCTTTCATTTTATAAAAGGCCATTATGGACATTCAATTTAACTGTCCATGACTGTGCTACAGATCAACCGTTTTGCTATATGTGGCACGAGGCGTTAGCAAAACGCGGAGGTAACGAAATCGCGTCATGTTTGTTTGAAGTATTAAAAGGCCTTCAACCCTCTATAAGTCAGGTTATTTTTTATAGTGACTGCTGCCCGGGCCAAAATAAAAATTCTTTTGTTACCACGATGTTTGCCATATATATTCACTGCTCCGAAACAACATTAAACGTAATTGATCATAAGTTTTTGGTCCCTGGCCACACGCATATGGAATGCGACAGTGATCATGCGCTCATAGAAAGGAAAAAGAAGAACACATCAATTAAAATCCACCATGCAAGAGACTGGTATCAATTTATTAGAACTGTTGGAGTAAAAAAAAAATTTATTGTGAATGAGATGAGTAGAAACCAGTTCATTGATTTTACGAGTGCTGCTAAAGATTGCTTCTTATGGAGAAAAGTGGATGAAGATGGGCAGAAATATAGCTGGGCTGACATAAAGTGGTTGTGCTTTACCAAAGATTTTGGAACAGTTCATTTTAAAACTTCCCTAAATGAAAATGCGCCATTCAGAAAAATTAACTTAAGAAAAAGGGGAATCAATTCTATAAAAATTAATAATTTAAATAAGTGTTATATATCACCTATAAGCATCAATTCTAAGAAAAAACAGGACTTGATTGACATGTTACCACTGATTGACGAAAATTACAAAGATTTTTACTTAAATTTAAGAACTCAAGAAATGTTGGACTTTCACCCAGACTTAACTGAATATGATGAAGTGTTTGAATAATTATATACATACCTTAAAAACATTTATGATCTATAAAGCTTATGTTTCGCATCATTTTATATGAGCTTAAATGAAATTACTTGAATATTGACATATATTTGTATTTAAATAGCATTCATTTAATTAATTAAATACATTCATGAATTAAAGTATGTTTTCCTTATCTGTTTTGATATTTGTAAATGCGTTTCAATAAAACAACTTATGTTAATTTAACACTGTTCAATTCACGGTATTTATTTCAATATAATCGCTTAAGTTACTTAAGATTCACTAAATTGCAAAGTTCAGTTTAAAAAAAGCGCTTAAGTAAAAAAAGCTTCATAGGGAATAGGTTTTACAGATTTTTTTTTAACTATTATCCAGGCTTTCAACTGACATTAATAATAATGCTTTCACGTACAATTTTTTTACTGGAACAAGCTAGCTTAAAAATTAGATAAAATTACGAATATCTCCACACTGTGATATTCGACATAAGCTACTTTTCCATATGAACACAGAAATATGAAAAATAATTTAAAGGTGTTGTATTTTATTTCTGTGCCCATTTCATATAGATCTATATTTTTAAGCGAGTTAAGGTATTTAAGCCATTTAAAACTATGAAATTATAAAATCTCGTCTGCAAGCTAGGCACACGAAATATATCAAACAATTATTAGAGTGTATAAACATATATGTATATTTTATATACATACTTCATAAATATCTCTGTATTGAAAAATCATGAAACCTAGGCTTTAGAATTTTAAATCTTTTAAATTTTGTATTAATTTAATGGTGGAATATTACTTATATTTATTGCCATGTGGTGCTGCAATTTTTGTTATTCCAACAACCACCATTCGACAGCTTTGATGATGTGCGAATGGTTTGTAGAATTTAAAATAAGCAAAAGTATCGAAATGTGGTCACAGTGCTGTGGTCTACTGTTGGCTACGCCAAAATCCCGAATTTGATGCTATCACATTACATTTAACCCTCGTGCAAACAACCTGGAAACTGCACCACACAAAAGAAACCTGGGCGCAGATGTACCTATGGGTACTTGTGTAAATTTGTATACAAATTACTTTCCTTGGAGATCCTTACCTATTAGGTTTTGTTTATAGATGTTAGTGATTTATTTGTGTGTATGCATGTGTATGTATAAAAATTCTATAAGTTTTAATAGAGTTTCTATATGGGCAAATCTAAAACACAGGTAACCTTGGTGTTACTTAGCTTTATTTTCACTGGTGGAAACTGTATCAATCTGGTTGCTTTTGGATATAATTCATTGACATATACTTGAAGCCTCAAAAAAAATTTGGATCAATTTGCTGCATAACTTTTGAATTATAGGTGTTTAAATTAAAAAAAAAAAAAAATAATGAAAACAAGTGAATTTTTTATGTAATTTTTAAGAGGGGCAAAATTAATTATGTCAAAACTTTTGAAGCACACCATATTCTGATTTGAAATTAAATGGGCATTTAGCACTTATGTGTACACTTCATATGTAGTAGGTAAGAAAAGTGTGCATTACAAAATAACGAAATGGCAAGTAAGTCAAAGTCTGTAACTCCACATTTCACAATTTTCAAAATTTTCGGTTTATCGCGTATAATTTTAAGAACTTCTTAAGTATGTGTTGTATTCTACAAATAATTAGGAATAGCTTTGATAGCTTAGCAAGAGGTGTGCTTTCAAAATAAACCAACTTTTAAAGATAAAATCTTCCAAATATTTATTCCAAAAACACCTTAATTGAAGGCACATTTGGAAAATACGTCGAAACGATCTAAATATTTTTATAACTACTAGTCCTTATTACGTTGCATATACCTGTACAATGCTTCAAAAAAATGTTCTCGAGAAGTGTGTAAAAACCCCAATTTAGTACTTTAAATTATGCTCTGTCTTTTAGTCAAAATATTTCACATCAAATCAAATTTTTTTCTTACTTAATCATTTAATCCCAACGGCTTTTTATCCTCCATTCCCGCCCAACTGTCGTACGGAACCTTTTTTTTAGTTTTTAGGTGCCGAGTAGTGGACATAGGAGTTTGTTAAGTGTCGAGATCTAAAGCTATTCAGCTACAGAATCAAATTCATCAGCTCATTGGATATGCTAAAGATAGTATTTCAATTATTGAGAGTGGAAATGATAGTTTTCTTTATAGTAAAAATCGAGTCCGATACGTCAAACGTGATGGAATGAGAGTTAAAATCTTGGCATAAACAACGGAATGATTCGTTTAGTTCAAAATTAGTTTTGCATGGCTTCAACAGAGGTCGAAAGTGTCTTGACACTCGAGAGGGGACATTAAAATTGACCTCAGCCAGGAACACCGGGCTTTTAATCAAGCCTGTCATTAATTTTGCGATAAATATTATACCTAGCATTTCTCAACGACTTGCGAGTGTAGGCAAATTTATGAGCTTTAGACGACTTGTGTAAGGGGGGGAGCTACTGTTCCGTACAAGGGTTAAGCGTGTTCGCTTATTTTTTCTTCCATGACAAATGAAACTATCAATTTGAGTACAAATTACTCCCCATTTATTGAAAGACTGTCATAACTCAATATACGTTTTTTTTAGCAAATTATTCAGAATTACTCAGTATAAGTACATATCGCACGTTTAATAATATTTAATATTTACATTTTTGGAGATTTCATCAAGCAATTAATAAACTTTATAAGGAGAATATGGTCAACCTGACCTGATGACTAAACTTCCCAAAAATGGCGAAGATATGTGCCTGTCCATCTGCCTTTTGGTATACCAATTGTAAGAATTCATTAAACTTTGACTTCGTTTTCCCACAAAATGGAAACTTTGAATGAATTCTGTATATCATTATACGTGCCATATATTTTGTAAAAATTTTGTACTAAAATCCTGTTTATTTTTCACGTAAGAAGACAATATGCGTATCGTCCTCGGCATTTGGGGAATAAATTGAAAACTTTAAGCGCGCTCCTGAAAAGTAATTTTTTTTTAGTTTTGGTAGTATTTTAGTAAATTCGCGATATTTCGAAATCGCTTGATTGGCTACTGAGAACAGACTTATTGAGCCACATGTTAATTAGTCTAATGATTTATCGGCTACTTATTTAGTATCTGAAACACTTTGAGAGCCACTTTTCAAGCGGGTTTTAAAATTTGAAGGGCAGATAAATTTAAGAAGCTATTTAGTTGAAAAAAGGGAATTAAGAGATTATAATACTTGAATAAGTGTAATAAAATACATATTTGTCTTTCTTATTTGTGACCTAATAAAAGTTTGAAATTAACGCTTATAATTGATAGCTTATAGCTCGAGGACATAATGGCTAACAAAAATGTACAATGGTAAAAATGGCAGTTGCTATTTCGGAGAATATCACAACTCCTCATCGCATTTTTTCTCGATTATAACTGGATTGTCTATGAGCCTCAGTTCAGTGGTCAGAACGCCGACTTCATACGCCTTAGTGTTTCGGTTCAGTTTTCATTGCGGTGAAATAACCAAAGCTCATAAAGCTATAACTATATTAAATATTTGAACATGAGAATAAAACCTATCCTTGGAGTCCGTATAAAATTGTAGGTGGAGTATAAATAGAAATTCCACACAATCTGCATTAAATTCTTATATAACAGTACGCATAACGCTGCATATATACACTAAATATCCTCTGTGGAGACGGTAAATTCAAATTCTTTGCAAATAAAAAACCTTAAAGTAATCACTGATTCAATGCTCATACGCAAACATATGTATGTCCATATAATACATACATACATATGTACATGTACGAAACCACCCAGTAGAAATCGGATCGGTAGTATGCATGAACAATTCATGCGTAGTTATGAATTTCCACGAATAAATTCAAATTCTGGCGAATTGCAAGCGAATGTACGTTGTCGTTGTTTTGAGAACATTTCTTGATAAATTTGAAGTGGAATTTTTGTAATATTTTCAGTCTTGTACAAAAATTTTAGTGAACGGGCGTGTTGTGCGATGCTAATTTCAGCACAAACGGGCTTTTACACGGTATGCGTTTGCATATGTAAGTGCTACTTTTTTGTATGTCCCCGTATATTAAAATGTATCGGAGAAGTAGCATTTACATATGGGGATACATATCGTCCCGTTTCTGCCTTAGCCTCATATCTGCAATAGAGGTATTTTAGAGAGTATAAGAAAAAATGTTTAATTTCCTCCGTTGGATACAATAAACGCATTTTTTACTTAATATTTCTGGTTCCACTAACAGTAGTGAGCACCCTGATTAAGTCTTTGTTCTATGCTCAAATAGTGTGACGCTTAAATAGCTGTTATAAGTGGTAATATTAGTTTTCTCAAAAATTGTAGATACGTGTTTAAGGCAGAAACGGGACGATATCTTGTACTGTTCCATTAATGCATTTTTGTTTGATTGAAACATTAATAAAGCCATATGCGTACAGCAGCAGTACAAGTGTATGGGTAGAGTACGCATACGCTTTGAGAAACCACGCGTGTTAAATGGAAATGAAGGTTCATTTATACTGGCATGTATACACAGCAGCAAGCTCATGCCACCAACAGCAATGTCGTATGCGTAAAATTTCTACTGGGCATACCAATGGAAAACGCACACCAAAAGGCAAAAAGTATAATAACTGTAAGCGAACGCTTAGTGCAGACAGTAGCAGCTAACCGCATCTAATCGGCGAAAAGTCCAGGAGTAGCTCCAGCTCCAGCTCCGGCGTCAGTGTCACAGCCACAACTGTAACGTTCTTCGTTGAAACGACAACCGCAGCCACAAACATGGCTAAGCCAACGAGCCAACGAACGGAAGCACAATTTCATTACAGTGTAAAGTAGTTATGTGAGCTATTCACCCATGACTACATACATATGTACATACTTACATACGTATATATATGTATGTACGTAAATATGTATGTGCATAAAGATACTAGTGTACACACTTATGTATTCAAAAAAAAAAATGTATTCAGCTGATATGTGTGCTAATGCTTCATGCTTTTTTATCACATTCTCATCGGAACGCGCATCGAATCGTCTACTGGCACATTCGCACGTTCGCATTGTGTACTCATACTTCTAGCTGCATGTGTGGATATTATAACCAGCTTAGCAGCGAGCCATGCGGCCGCTGAGATTTGTGCACACTGAGGGCTCCAAAACCCGGTTCGGAGGGCGCTGTGTGCAGTTCCATTCCTACCAATTGCAGCTTTTGCAAAGTAAATACGGGTCTAGTAAAAACCCCGCCGATGCAGCAAGCCAAAAGGGACAGGGCTGCCTGGCACGGAAGGCATGCGGAAGTGGTTTGTAGCTGTGTCGTCGTTGCTCTAAAGTTATGGATATTTTATGCGTCACATACACCGCTCTTTTTCAATTTAAGGGCAAAGAGCAATTGAATAATTTGTCAGCTGCATTGAAAGGTTGCGAAGCATGGCTTTTGGCGTCGCGGCGCTTTAATAACTTGATTTTAATCTTTTTTTTTTCTCCCATAAATACGTCTGTGTGTGCATCGCGAAAATAGTTAATAAATTTGTTAATTGGTCAGTAGAATTGCGTTGCTGCAAAGCAAATGAACAATTCAAATGAAATTTCCCAAGGCGTAGTATCATATCAACTCCAGCATGAAGTGCCCAAAATAGCACTCTTTCAATTAGGACGTTGCACATACGCCATGGTCTACCGCTATGATTGTGTACTGTGTTATAAACAATAAAATATGAAGCTGTTTTCTGATGTGCTAAAAACATTTATTCAAAACTAATAGCGAAATTATTCGTGTTAGGTCATTAAATTTACACTTTTCTCATTGATTGCAGTCCAAAATTTACCAGCTCTTCCTAACTAAATATTTCTAATAATGATTTTATTCTAATTTGTGTCCATTTTATATATGTATGTACGTGTGTATGTTAATATGTTTGTGTCCATGCAATTTTTCAGTAAATGCATTATTGATCAAATGCAAAA
>NW_023462191.1:0-20532 GCF_013731165.1 Rhagoletis pomonella | reverse complement strand
TGCGGACATTTGCAATTAATAAATTTCAGTGCCAACTAGAAAAAAAAGCTAGCGGTGGTAAAAGGATAGACACGCAGCACAGGCGCCAACTTCTAACGCCAGCGAAATGATGCTGGCAACGCTGTGTTGCAAAACTCGGGGCTCGCTCGCTTGTGGAGGGGCACTTCGTCGTAGGCTAAGGTAAGAAATTGAAGCCGAGGGCTAAAGACTAAAGTAATAGGAACAGGAATCGTAGGCTGGTTATTTTGTTGGCAGGCAGAAAGCCAGACAGGCACATTTCATGCTTAATTATAGACGCCAGGCGATGGCAGTGCAAGTACGGAGACAGCAAAGCAAAATAATAATAAAAAAATATGGTATTTCATAAATAATAAGTAAAATGCCTAATAGCCTAGAAGCAAAGCAGCGCAGCAGTGAAGGTAACACGTGGACGAGCTATGAGTAAAGTAATAAATACATGTATGAATGTATGTGCACAGGTATGAACGCTCTTGGAAGTTAAGTTTTATAAGGATGTGCCGAGAGAGAAGCACGAATGTGGAGGTAGGTTGGCGAAAAATATGAAAGCGAAAAATTTATGCTAGAACTACGTGGGCTGCAACATAGCTTTCGAGATGGAAAGGTATGCGCATGCGCATAGATTTTCGACGGCGACTGGCGAATATTTTCATTCTTATTGAATGTAACGTCTTCCTTGTTGCTGTAATGGTTATTGCTTAGGTGGCGTATATTGTTGGCATTCCGAGGCAGTAACTAATCATAGGGTCTGGTTGTGTTTTTGCCGTTGTGGTTGGGCATGTTGACGAATATTTGTAAAAGTCGATTACAGCACAGTTTCGGAGGAACCAATTAAAGTTCGATAATTTAGACGGAAGTAGGATCGGAAAAGCAATCCATTTTGTAAGCTCACCAAAGCACACTAAAGGGAGGTCATAAACAAGTGGGTGAACAAAAAACTCACAGGCACTGGAGTGATTTAGGAATTTTCAGCCAAGCGAACTTTTGTTGAAATCTCCAAGTCCTTTCGGTAAGGCAGAAGCAAATGACGACATGAATGCAAGCCTACACACTTGAGCGCACAAAATTTTATGCGCATTCGTAAAATTAATTCAATAAAAATATTTTTAAAGGCGGTTGTGTAGAGAATTTTCTATTTTCTAAACAGATGTGAGAAAGGATGCCTCCAAGGTACCAGCAGCCCACATATTGACACTAAAAATAGAAATAACCGCAAGCAATATTGTTACAATGTTGCAAGCAGTGCAATGAACTTAGCTCATCCAGCACTGAACCTTTTTTATTAGGAAACATTTTCTAGCTTCTCCTTCTTAAGAACTTCTTCGGCGAACTTGTTTCTTAGCGCAATTGCAACGTGCGGAACGTGCCGCAGAAATATTTGTTAGCGGCGTGTCTAATTTTAATTAATTTTAACATTGGCTAGGCAACAAACAACAGCCACAGCCCATTTGCAACATTGCAGCAGCATTGCAAATGCATCAAACGTGAATTGGCAATAATAAAAGGGCAGCGAGACAATCGAAAGAGGTGAGCGAAAACAAAGGAAGCAATGGGAAAGCGAGTGTGGCAGCATCACCCAATAAATAGGTACTGAAATAGGCAGGCGCAGAAATAAGAAGATGCGTATGGAGCCACAAAATTGTATTGGCAAGAAGAAAACAACAACCGCAACAGCAACAGCAACAGCGGCATGAAGAACAAAGCCATCAGTTGCAAGAAGCCAGCCCAACATAATTCATATGCAATTAATAATTGGTAGTTGCAAGCGTAAACGCAAGCCCAAGCGCATGCGCCGTCGCCGTCACGTTGCTGCAACACGCCGAAACTCAAGCCCCGCGTATACATACATATATGCCCGTGCACAGCAACACTTGCCCCATTTGCAACACGTACCCGCGAAGTGTGTGCGCGCACACCAAGCACTTATATAGCGATTTGTTATGCGCATGCGCGCCGTCATTCTCGATTTTCCTGTTGCACGACGCTATTTTTAGCCGCAGTCTGCAACAAATTCAAATTGCATTAGAATGTACAGCGCTGGCTTGCATAGACATTGCTGCAACATTCTTTCCAGTCGATGCGGCAAGCTGTAGCGAGCGAGCAACTCGCGATTGTCGATCGAAAGGAATGCCAATGCTGCTGCTAGCTGCTTGCTGCTTGCTGCTGATGGGCGATGACTTTGATCGACTGTGTCACTAATTGTCTGCTATGGGCCGTCATCGATGTTGTCTGTACATTCACTTGCGCACACACAATTATCCACGAGTGTGTGTGTGTGTGTGTAGGTATGTTTGTGGCATTCAAATATGCAAGTATGTATGTACGTCGGGTATCTCGCCTAACAACAGCCGTTGCGATTCTACACCAGTGCTTTCCTTCCCTAAATTCCGTTGATTCTGAGTGCAATCGTTGCTGCTTGTTATTGTTGTTGATGTTGCTCAAAATGCAAATTAACGATATGCTGTCGACGCGTTTTTTGCACTCAATGTTAGGCAATTGCTTGTGCAGGAACTAACAACAAAGGTGAAGACGTGGAAAACGTCTAAATGACATGCATAACCATTAAAATTAATTGTAAATTTACAATTAAAATAAATTTTCATCAAACACGATTTTTTAATTAAAATTGAATTGCATTTTCACCTAATAAACGACTTCTTAAATACAAACAAACAATTTAGTATGGTGCTTTAGATGTTTCTCGCTATTTATTGCGCAAGAATTGTAAGAAGCAGAGTAAAGTGCTTAAACTTAGTTCCCGATTGCCTTATTAAATTTTAAGAGCAATTGAATCTCCACAGCAAGGTCGCCATAACCGGGTGGCATTCGATAGAGCAAGAAATGCATATTCTTTATAATGAATATTGAGAGCAAGGAGTATACAGATGTTCTGGAACTTCTTACCCTTTAATCGATCTAAATAATCTCCCTAACATTGTACAACATTTTCAGGGGAATGGATGAAACCAAGTTTTTTTTAAAGTGTGAATTATATAGATATAGAAAATTAATTTCTCAGTTTTCACAGCTTGGGGATTATAAGCGTTTTTTAACAATTAGAAGTTTGTGGGGCAGAGCATTTCAAACAACTAAAATTTATTTATGTAAATGCAAATATTTATAGGTACATTAGGAATATCCCTCTGGGGGTCTTAGGGTCCGAATCTGAATTTGCAATTTAGTTTTATCTAAAACGGCCGCTAGGGTGCGCTTTGATGCAATGAATGAAGGAAAAGTGCAACCAGTGTTTCTCAACAATGTTTCTAAACAATGTTTCTTCATGTTTTTTTTTTCACCAAAGCGCTCCCTGTGGCCGACTGTCGAACAGCGTAATTTAATGTCTTCCAGAAATAAGCCTAGATTTTTAACCTATTACTCCAATGATACACCATTTCTCCATAAGGAGGGGAAAAAAAGAACGGTGTTCCCTGGTAAACAGTACCATCTCGGCTTTTCTAAAATTTACTCCCTGCTACACCAGCCAGAGAGTCCCTATATATAATTAGGCTGAGTTACTAGATGTTTTCCACAAAACCACAAAAAAAATTAATGCTTATTTCATGAATTTCGTTGTGGTTTCTTTAAACTTTGGTGAAGCCAGTCTAAATACGCAGGCGGTAAAGGGCGCACCACAGGGAGGGGCACTCTCTCCGCTCCTATGGCTGCTTGTGTTAAACGACCTAATAAATAAATTTGAAGGAAGGGCACCCAAGCTAGCTGTTGACATTGCAGTAATGGTGACTGGAAAAAACCTAGATACCATAAGTGATATAATGAATGGAGTTCTCAATACTATACACCAATGGACTTCTCGCGCAGGACTTCTCAATGCAGATAAAACTGACAAGCTAATTTTTACAAAAAGGTACAAGAATCCTGCGTGGAAGTTCTCTAAACTGAACGGCACTGAACTCAAACCAAAAGACCGCACCAAGTACCTTGGAGTAATCCTGGACTGCAAACTGCTGTGGAGATACAATGTGGCGGACAGAGTGAAGGAAGCGTGTAATGCCCTCTCTAGTGCATTGGTGCTACACAGCAGTAGTGAGGCCAATACTACCCTATGGCGCTCTGGTGTGGTGGACCGCGACAGAAAGGAGCACTTATCTCAAGACAATGGAGGGTGTTTAACGTCTCTCTCTATTGTGTACTACAGGGGCACTAAAAAAAAATCCAACGGCTGCACTGGAAAAATTTATCAATATAACACCTATCGATCTTGCGCCACTCTTGCCTTGCTGCTAAGTCCGCGGGGAGACTGATTGCAACAGAGGAGTTTTGCAAAAATAAAAACACTGGCCACAGCTCAATAGACAAAGGGCATGTAGCCACCACGGACTACATGGTACCTTGCTCTAATTGGGATAAGGAGTTTTGGGGTTATTATCGCAGAAAACAGATAGCGTAGGGGCATGAAGCCTAGCCGAAAGACATTTAACTTCTTCACCGACGGCTCAAAAATTAATGACGGAGTAGGAGCTGGAGTCTACTGCTCAGAACTTAATGTTCGTCGGCTCATCAAGCTGCCGGATTACTGCGATATATTCCAGGCAGAGGTTTTCGCAGTTGGAAAAGCCGCTGACCTAGCCTACTCAATGACTGAAAACAACTGTAAAGTTAACATATACGTAGATAGTCAAGCAGTGATTAAGACTATAAGCTCATACCAATTTACGTCATAAAATGCGCTTAGAAACAGGGAAGCAATAAATAGGACAGCAGCAACCAGGCGGCTGCATATTTATTGGGTCCCCGGCCATAATCGCAATACAGGTAACGAAATTATGGATGAGATTGCCAAGCGCAGAATCCACTTGGTTCTGGAAACCGCTTAAAAATCTTTATAACGAAATAAGGTAAGAAGGTGAAAAAGCAGACCACATCGAGATGGAATGCGCTAAACACCTGTAAAATCTCTAAAGTCATGTTCAGACTCGAAAACGGGACACAAACCCGGTTTATACTATCGCTGGCACGTAGAGACTGCAGAACTATGATAGGTGTCCTAACAGGATATAATATACTGGCAGCGCACGCAAGCAAATTGCTGTCAGTGAAGTTTGCAGGAAATGCATGGGGAAGGGAACAAGGGAGATTTTGGAACACATGCCTTGTTATTGTCCTGCTGTATCAAAAACACGATTGAAATATCTCGGAGCTCCAGAGTTTAATAATCTTGACGACGTGACAACACTTGCGCTTCAAGCACTGCCGAAATTCTCAAAAAGCGTTGACACCCCAAATGATGTATACTTCGAACGTAAGTACTACTTAACTGAACCTCTATCTCCATCTGGAATCACTAGGGACCTATCGGTCTATGTGGGGCGTTCAGAATGCCAGAATAACCTTACCCAACCTTCTTTCAACTTTTATAAAAATAAAGTCATAAAGTACGGGTTTTACTAAATAATATTTTAGATAGAACGCAATGATTTGGTATTTAATAAAAGGAGTGGTCAAGTTACATACAAGTTATTCTTTCAAAAAGTTCATAGTTTCATAGGATGTGTATATATGTGAAATTGAGTTGTTTAGCTGAATCATTGGGCTATTTTTATTATAAAAAAGATAGGTTGATGGCAATTTGAGTGGCACATAACGCTTTCTTCTATATCGAAAAGCATTCATATTACATATGTAGATTTTCACGGTGTGAACAAAAATCGAAACACTATAACCCGATCATATATATATGTATGTACGCACAACTAAATTATGGGCACAAATAATTCAATCCTACCGACAACTTATTGAGTAATAACCACAAACATATGTACATATATACATATGTATGCATATTGATGCTTACAAATAATCGGTCTAATAACTTTGCAATAAATATTCTATTAAACCTATGTTAAGCCTCTTTAATAATAATACCCAGGGCAGCTTCGAACTTCCTCATAAAAACTAATTTGCATTTGAAATTGGAAAAAATAAAGCGGTAATATGTCAAAGCGTCCCCCTCAAAGTGTCAACGCAACAACGCAATGCAATGCGCGCACACAAGCGAGAAATATCGAAGACACAGCGCCCACGCGGATGTGCCATAAAAAATATGTGTCAGCCCTAAAAACGAGCTAAAAATAAATGAGTGGAAATTGCGGTTGGTAATAAATTTTCTAAAGCCTGCAGCAGATGTAAGCGTCCGGCAAGTGGTGTAAGCAGATATAAAATTGTAAAATCTAATTATGGATGACAAGAACGCCTAATCCGCTTTAATTTGTTGATTGTTTTTTCAGCGCAAATGAATTTAGTAAATTCTGAAATTTTCGAAATTTTGTTAATTTTAAATTTTTATAATTTCCGAAAGCTAACACATGTCTTCTAAAAAAAGACGCAGTTAAATGCGTGTCTGTACACTAGGGTGGTCCAAAAATGCATGTGAAAAAGTAGAGTCGGAATTTGTATGCTCTCACCCCGCAGGATTCTTCTATGCCGAAAAAATACACCTCTATATTTGGACCACCCTACTGTACACACGCAAATGCATCGTGCTGGTGTTTCTTAATTGTACTGTTGTGAGTTAACTCGTCGCGCTTTTGTACCGACACGTTCATTCCGTCTCCTGCCTCTCTCTTTAAACTCAGCACTTTTCAGCTGTTCTTCAACATTTTTCATTTGGTTGCCAGTGCAAATCAGCAAATGACAGCGCATTGGCAGCTGCAATTACTTGCAATTTTTCCCCCTCATTGATTATTTTGCAGAGCTTGCATACTTTACCTTAAAAGAAACCGCACACCCAACACACACCCATACACGTGTTAACAACAACCACACATTCTCAAGAATTAAACTCAGACTTTCAACTGGATGCTTCGTTGGTGGTCGCAAGGCGTTTCTCTTGCCTTCTTCTTCTTCGGTAAGTGATCATTGAAAAGTACTAGAAGATTGTGGTTGCTCTGGCTTTACTTGGTTGTTGCTGTTGTGCTCGCTGCTATGCAACAGGTTTCTGCCAACCATGCTGCATACCACCTTTCCTTTCCACAAAAGTAAGCACCACTCAATCTCCGTCGCGTCGTGTCGTCCGTTCTGCGCAACTATGTACTCGCATGCATTCGAAGCTGACAAGAAGAAAAGCTTCAGTTTATTTGCAAAGCATAAATTGTTGTTACACTGCTGCTGCTTTGTAAACTTCTGATCTTGAAAGTAAGCCGTTGACTTGATCCTGTTCGTATTTTTATTATTTTATTTTTTTGTTTCTGGTTACACTGTCTGCTGCTGCTAGCTCGGTCGAGGTCTCTTATTTATTTGTTTGGGGAATTCTGCTCGCTCCCAGAGGTGTCGCATATGTAGCGATAAAATTTAACTCGTTGACAATTCCTTGGTATGCCGGCAAATATATTAGAGTCACATAACTCTGCACTGTCCGCTTCGGCTGTCAAATGATTTATGACAGTTTGTCTATCGCGTTGATCTAGCGTTGAAATGTCAGTCAGTTTGAGCTGTTTTGACTTTGGCATACAACTTATGGGTGGTTTGAGCCTATAAGTATTTTTTTGTTTTAGGTATTTGTGTGTTTCTAAAGCTATTGGCCGATGCGTCCGGGTTGATGTAAAGTTTTCTTTGTTGGCGAATAAGTAATTTTACCCGTTGGGCCACGTGCAGGTCAGGCAGTTTTATGTTTGTTGGGGGTCGAAGATTCAGAATAGAACTCGATAGCAAAAGACCCGAAAAATAGTTTCTGCAGAACCGAAACTCGATTCCAAAAGGCCCGTAATGTAGTTCCGAAAGAACCGAAAAATGGTCTCAGAAAAACCAAAAAATAAGTCCAAAGAACTGCGAAATAATTTAAAAATTAGCGAAGACAGTTCCAACAGAAATAATTTGATATTTTTTGCCATAAAGTCCAAATATGAAAATTTAACACCGAAACTGTAGTTAGATGTGTATTATAAAGTACTGAGTTGACACCAAATTTTATTCGGTTCAAGGCACTATATAATATAGCTGCCATATAACCAATCTGGCCGTTGTTTTTGTTGCTATCGACTTGAAATTCGGTCTGCGTTCTGAGTTGACCTGCAAAAAAGTTTTCTTTTAATTTAAGATTATGCTAGTTTTCTTTCTTGAAACCGAACTAAATAAAACCGGTTCTTTAAATACTCGGAACCGCACATCACTAAAACCAGAGTACTGTATTATGACACACGTCTGATTCTCGGCCGATTGCACAATCAAGCCGTTCAAACAGAAACCAAAATCAATATGATTCGTTGAAAGAGTGTTAAGCACATCTTTGTTGCGCTCTCATTGTGACAAAATGATAAATGGACGTGCAAAATTACCAAAAAGCGTCCGGACACGAACGGTCAATCCGCTTTACACTTTCTTGACTGAGCATCTAACAAAAAATAATAAATATTGTGCAGAAAGAGCGTATATTGCATGTAAACGAAGTTTTTGCTATGACAAGGTATTCGTATTCGCTTTGCGCTTATTACTGAAACTGTGAAAACATTAAACCTAAACATTTTACGAAACACAAAAAAAATCTCGTCCAAATGCGTTCAGCAGTTTTCAAGGTTAGCGAATTCCGAAAGTATCGACTTTCCTTTATACTATGTACACTGAAAAAAAAAATTCAAATTTGGTTAATAGTACTAAATTCAAACTTGAAAAGGAATCAAAGTGATTTTTGTTTAATAAACACAATTCCATGGTTGATAGTTTCAACAATGATTTGGTAATATTAACCACACTTTCCTTTACATTAAACAAATTTATGGTTGCCAATTTTTTCGTTTCAATAAGCTTATGCTCTGCGCTTCACAGATGCTTTTTCATAATTCGGAGATATAAAACGAAAATTTGTATTATCATTTTATCAGGTTACTTCTGACGGGACTTGAACCCGGACACTCTGAAATTTAGAAAATAAGAGCAAGCCTCTCTGCATACTCAGCTAGAGCATTTCAATAAATTTGCCCTCAAATGTTGAATTTGAATCAAATTTCTTCATCTTTTGATGGTGTTTTCCACTTAAAATATGCTTTTTCTTAATTAGAAAAAAAAACATTTCGTGTAGACATTCGAACCCGAACCTGCTAGAAGACAACATAACAGCAAGCGTCTCTGCACATTTAGCTACAGTCATACATACAAATTTCTTTTCAAATCTTTAACTTGAATCACATTTCTTACAAACGGTGTATTTACCATGAAAAAATCAAAACAATAACTTGGTTGGGAAAAATCATTGTGCTTTTGGCTCAGTGTATAGATAATACAAGCTCCATTTACCTTGGGTTACCCCTAGAGAGCTCTCTAAGCCACTCCACTATTTTTTTTAAGGACGACAAATTTATAGGCTTTATGTCCCATGTAATTTTTACTTTGGGGATGTGAACAACTCTGGACCCATCTCTCATTTATGCAAGGACGCATTTGGTAAAGGATAAGAACTCATTTTGGTTGTTGTTGTTTCTATTTTGTACAATTTTCCAATGGCTGTTGCAATTGAATGAGTTTGACCAGTTTCGGCCTGGAGTCTTGTAAGACTTGAAGGTTCCAATAGACCTGGTAATCTTTTCTTGATACCAAAAAGACTGCCGTGATTTTCAGATATTTTTGCATGTGACGGAATAAATTTTTTTCTGATGAGTTCTGCCATGAGGTTTACAAGGTCTGCTTTGTAATGTAGTTCCAGATATGTCGGCTGCTGTTATTTACATAGGTTCCAAACCCTTTGCGACTGTGGAAGTGAGGCAAAAAATGTGTTTCAGGTATAGTTAGCTCTAAATGATAGTAGAAATCCTTCTTTCTGCTTTTAAGTCGAATTTTCTATCTAAATTAAGCACATTTTAGTTTGGCGTTCATCTACATAGCATGCAACATGCTACATACATGCCCAACTTGCAACACCGATTGCTCACCTTGTTTATGATTTCTGTTTGAACAATTTATGAAAATTGATTTTGCTTGTTTGCAGCGCATGTTGCAACTGCCATCGACAAGCAGGTAGCAAGCAGCACTTAGCATAACAACAAAAGAGTAGAGTTTCACACTTACATACAGACAGTAAATGCAACAGAGCTGCCACATACGCGCAAATCGATACTTCACACGCCACACGCTTAACTTGATTTGGCACAACAGTGAGATGCAAAGTCAGAGTTAGTGAGTTGCATGTAATTTGTTAATTGCACGGCTGTGGCAACATATAAAGATCCATACATACATACACATACATATTTAGCGAGAAAATAAAAAATTGTTATGGAAGTTACAGCAAAAAAGAAAAAATGCAAGTGCTAACAACAAAAAAGTGGTGCAGTCACTTGTGGCAACAAAGGGCTCGCAATCGGCTGCCACTTTTTATAGTTGCACGTTTCCTGCTGTTGTTGTACTAGGCCATTTGTGCTCTTGCCTATTTCGCCTGCTTTTACCTTTTCCAATTTTTTTGTTCATCTTGATGCCTCTGGCCTTCTTGCTTGGCGTTGCATGTCATCACCATCGTGTGGCACTTTTCAATAATTAAAATAAATCACCGTCACCAGTCCGCAGCTAGCAGCGTC
This sequence comes from Rhagoletis pomonella, assembly GCF_013731165.1. Lineage (NCBI taxonomy): Eukaryota > Metazoa > Arthropoda > Insecta > Diptera > Tephritidae > Rhagoletis > Rhagoletis pomonella. The sequence goes on along the minus strand of NW_023462191.1, from coordinate 9,994 downwards.
GTGCATTTACATACGCATACATATTTAGTTGCAAAAACACAAATTACAGTGTGACAAGTAGCTTTTTGGCGTTGTTGCTGTTGTCGTTCTGTGGCAAGTGGCAAGCACGTTGCTGCTGCTTGTTGTTGCAAGAGTGCCTTCGTCGTCGCTTGGCTGCCTCAATCGGCTGATGACAATGACCGCTGCAACGTCATTTGGATCGTCGACTTTGACGTTGTTGCACGTGCAATTAACTTTAAGAACACAGTGCAAGTCACTGTCTATGCCACTGCCCATATCGCCGCCGCTCAAACGTTTCCACATCCTCATCCAATGCAACTAAACAAAACCGCCCGTCCTTCCGTAGTTCTTTCGCCATGTTGCAAGTACCTAAATGCCACTTATCTTTGTTGCTATTGTTTCTTTGTTTGTTTCGCACATCTTTTGGCATGTGCACCATTTAAGTGCAACTCCTTTAATGTTTTGCCTTTAATTTAATGGCAACATCATAGGTAGCACTTGTAGTTTGTGGCAAGTTGCAGCGATCTTCGTCGTCTGCGCTGACCATTCGTTGCTGGCCAAATTTATGATGTTCCTCGAAAGCTAACAAGCAACTACGGCACGGACGGCTGCTGCGGTTACGAGTGGAAACTGTGTTTGTTTTTTGTTTTGCTTTTTCGATAGTTACTTGCAATGTTTGCTTGCCACTTATTGTGGTCACTCTTGAATGCACGAATCGATACTTGCTGAAGTCTCCTCTCAGTTTTTTTTATTGGTTTGGCTTGTTTTGTTTTTTGCCTAAATGCATTCCCTTTGGCATTATTCGTTCTTCTAATTTGCTGCACTGCCATCGGCTCCGTGCGCCGCAACATAGTGTTGCAGTCACAGTCAAACACGGAAAAATGCATTTAGCATATCCTAAACGTTTTTCGATCCTCGTTGTTGTTTGTATTCCTTTTTGCCTTTTTGTTCTAGTTTATTGCCTTTGCAGTGTGCGGCAGCAGTCGTCAAGGGGCTTGCGTTTGTTGCAACTTTGTACGTTACATGTCGGCACCTCGTCTCCGTCGTGGCATTATTGCCGTCATCGTCATTGTAAGTGTGCACCAGCAGCATCACTCTCTGCCACCATGTCGTCGTCCGATGTATGGATCTAAACGTGTTATTGCTATCCGTTCATCTCATTGAGGCAGGAAGAAGCAGCTTGTGCTGCAGTCACCACTGAACAATCTTAAGTGATTCCATTAACGCGCTCCGTGTTAATTAACTTGGTGTGAAGTTTCAAAGCAATACTGTAACTCAAGTCCTTTTCTAGAAAACAATGAGCAAATAGCAAAAAACCCTATTTCTTATATCATTGCAGATACTCCTTTTCCTTTCTGATGTTTTGTACGGTGTGAGAAAAATGTAGTCGAAATAATTTTGCGTCAACTTAGTATGGTTCATATTCTATTATTTAGTTCGAGTTCCGTAATATCCTCATTTGCTATACGCCGATATTTTTATAAGTAAATGATATTTTTAATAGGTGTATAACTTTTAAAAAAGTCTGTAGCTAGAATTCGCGCGTCTTGGAAAGTAATAAAATGAAATACCTACCAACTCTGGCACTCATGGCATCACTAACGTCTCCTATGTCAACGTCCAAAAGCGCGTCCTGGAGGAGAGCGATGAGGTAGTACCAATCTACTCGTCGTCAAAGTCGCAAGCGGGAAGCGTAGCTTGTAAAGATTGAGCGTCTGGCAGCGAGATTTCACATTCATTAGCCCAGAAAAAGAAGATAAGGAGGCAAAATTTGGAAGCGGAATTAGGGCAGGAGAAATTCCTTTGTGCAGTCGACAGAACCCTATTACATTCTTGCAATAGTCGCAGGTTTATAAAAAAAAAACTTTTTTTTGTCTTATTTTTTCACTTTGAAATAATGGCTATTTTATGAAATGTTTTTTTGATAAAAAATAATCACTAAATGCTTTCTTAATTTTATTATTTTGTTCAGGAAAAATCGTTACTTCTTGAGTTGTATTTATAAAAAATTATGAGTGTTTTTGAAGTTTTATATTTTTGATCAAAAAACCTATTTTTAAAGAAAACATTTATATAACATTTAGCTCGCGTTGCTCCAACAGTCGCAATAGCCGAGTGAGCAAAGTATATCTCTGCCATTCCAGAGGTCCGGGTTTGAGTGCTCGGGCAGCGAAATTCTTTTTTATACTTTTTTTCAATCCAATTTTCTTTTAATTTTTTTAGATTTTGTTGTTTTAAAAATAAAAATATATAGTTTTTAAATTGCATTTAATTTTTAGAAACTTATTTTTTTAATTATAATTTTTTAATTATTATTTTTTTTTTAATTTAATTTTTTTCTCTCTGATTTTAATTCTCTTTTCAAATTTAGATGCTATTGTTTTAAAAAGGACATTATTTTTTTAATTTCGTTTAATTTTTAAGTAGGTACCTATTTTATTTTTTGAAATCTATTTTTTGTTTTATTTTTAGTTTCGTTTTTAGTTGTTATTGAAAATTCTTGAATCATTTCATTGCTTTTTATGAAAAATATATTTTTTATTTCATTTAAGTTTTATTTCATTTAAAGTTTTTTGTTATTTAAAAGCTTTAAATTTTTAGATATAAATATGTACATATGTATATGTTTTTTTAATTTAATTTAAACTAATTACAAAAAAATATATTGCTTAAAGGCGATCAGCATAACTCTAAGATGAACTCGTTAGCAGATCTTTCAATTAAAGCGTAGGCAGACGGCAACGTTGATCCAGGATTTGTGTAAGGGGTTAGAAAGTACATTTTAGCTTACTACTAATTAAACTAACTAAACTCCTAGATAGGCGACTTATTTGTTTATTCATCTATGCTATTTTAAAATTCTCAAGTAGTGTTGTTGGTTTTTTTTGTATGCAAATAATCTGCTCAATTAGATTTGGGTTTACTTATTGTTTCCTTAAATGTATCATATTTTATTAAAACTCACTTGAATGAAAACTAAAATTAATATTACAATAATATTACTTCTTTGTAGCAATTTCTAATTCTACATATTTGTTTCTTTTTCTTTCCAGGTAAGTTGCCACAAAATGCTGCCAGTGTTGAATAGCTTAGCCCATCTGTTTGTGTACCATTCATTTATGTACAAGTATGTATGTATGCATGAAGTATCTTGAACCATATTTAACAAGAATCAGTTCATTGAAGATGCCTTCCCCATATGGGTATTACAATAAAAACAACTGGTTTCTTCTGATCGTTCTTTTTTTACACTCATTGTGATTTATGAGTTCCATAGACTGTTTGTCAACGATACACAAATATTTAATCTACTTATTAACTGTTGGTGGTATATTAAGTTATCATTTTTCTTGGTAAACACAGACACCATTACAAACATACATATGAATGTACATATATCTGTATATATGTACACAAATAGTAGGTGCGCAAATATGTCTTCCAATTGCCTGCTCATTATGGCCCGCTACTTATGAAGGTACGACTATGACCACAACTTTGTTTGCGGTTAATTGGCTCATTTTACATCGGAGGCAAATAAATATGAAGGATTGCATGTCACAAATATATACACATACATCCGCATCTTTACAGAGAGATGTGTGCGCAAACAATGTTAACGACGCCTGAGCGCATCAATGCAATTGAACTTAACTGTTGAACTATTGCACTGCTGAAGGTCTCGGCTGCTTGGCTACTGACTGCTGACTGCTGTGTCGCCGCCGAGCGATGGACAACTTCATTTACTTTGCCACTGTAATGCCAGTCTTCATGCGCAACTGCACATATAAAATATGCAAATTTATTGCAGCCAACATCGACAATATACAAAATATTTACTGAAATGATTAACAAGTCTCGCGGCGTTGTGGCAAATGAAGGTGGAGTTGGCGCGCTTCGTTGCGCGTAATGAGTAGCTGTTTGCCAGCAGTTCTTTACTGCACTGCATTACATTTCCATTTATGCAGCGGCTCAGATTTGATTTGTCTGTGAAATATAATTTTTCTAGTTTATTTTCTGATGGCAACAATGTGTGATTTCATCGGAATTTTTCTTGAATGTCCACGTCTTTAGAATGTATGACAATTGAGGAGGAAAATTGAGCTGTTAGCAGCTCATTAGCAAAGGGTTCGTTAATTCTTAGAAAACCATCTAAGTAGAGAAAAATTCGTTATAATACTTTGGCTTAAATACACATTTTTGGTGATGAGAATCCAAAACTCACAAATTGTCTTAACGTTATGGAGAGCACAATACATGAGAACACATGACTTTATTTTGTTTACATTCACTTTCTTGAATGCAAGTATAAACCTAACGCTAATGGTTGAGGATTTTACCAAAATCTATATGAAATCCTTCATGATGGAAACGTCTGAAACATGCTCCTAAAGACCGTTTTCACAATGGAGAGTTATCACTAGTGCGGCAGTTAACTATCGATGATTAGGAAAATTGAGAGTTAACTGACGAACGAGATTTACTTTGCTATGTGGAGATAGTACCCAGGCCTGCCCTCTGTGGGTGAGTGTCAGCAGGAGACACATTTATCTAACCGGGGCTCGTTAGCAAAGAGATGGATTTAAAATGCTGAACCACTTGCTACAACAAATGAAATTGAGGAGGTCACAGAGCTCCACCTCCGGTGTCTTAGCCAAATTATTGAAGAAACGAACTACCGGGTATTTGAGTCGCTTCGATTATCACCATGGCAGCTACAGCAGAGATAACTTATTGGTCCTATGAAGATCTCGGTAAGAACTCTTAAGTATTGCAAATCTGTTGAATTTCAGAAGGTCTTCCGTATTTTCTTATATGTAAACGCGGCAATAATTTTTCTGGAACCTTACAATCATCTCGTTTGGCGTATAATCCAGTGATGTCAACACAGTACGACATATTTATACAATCTCCAATTGCACTATTGCGGATCTTATTGGCTCCACAGCCAGCTATTAACGCTTTCGTACCGAAAACCGGGCTATCTTTAGCATAAATCTCAGCCTAGAAATCTGCAGTCGTTTGATAAACGATAAGACTTGTTCTTGTAGGCCTACATCCCATTCTTCCTTCATCGGAAACCATAAAAATACCTTCGTATTGAAGCCCCAAACCCGCGTTTTACAGTCAGAACTGACTTCCAACTCTACTTTAATTACATTTGGCCGGTTAAGTCATGTTAAGCTCCTTCTGAGGTTCGCAACTCATTGCTACCGATATGCCACGACATGTTCTCAATTATTTTCTTGCTCTTCCCTTATGTGTAACAGAGTTTTCCACCAGACAAGGACCTTATGGTCTGATGACTGTAGTGCTATCCAATGGACGTTATTCAGAGATGATATATGGCGACAAATCCCTTTGCTAAGATTATGTAAGCCGCCAGACCATCCTTAACTCTCTTCTCCTTGTTCCAACTCAGCTTTGAATACAAAATGATACATTGGTAGTATTTCGTTTCCGAGAAAAGATTCTAAATAGCTCTCTGCACACTCAGCAGAGAAATGTCTGAAAGTTTTGCTTATGTGGGGAAAAATATCAATTCGGCTTTGCAGGGGTTAAACCCCACTTTCTTTCTGGTTGGTTCATTTAGAGATATTTCTTTGGCCGTCGGCACGAAAAAAATCAAGTGGCAGGGCCATATCGGAGCTAGATAGCCTCTTTCAAAGTTAAAGGCTTCAACAACTATGAATTTACTGAAGCCTATGATTTGATACCTGAGGGCCTAGATAAGGCATCGTGTGTTTGTCGGCCCACTAATACTAGATACTTTGTACTAAAAGTTCAGAGCAAAAAAGTTCTTTAGAAATGATGCATACTGAAATGAAACGTTATCTGTGAAAAAACTTACTGAAAAACAAAACTAGACATTGCAATTTAGGAAAAATTTTCAAAGAATTCTAATGAGAACATTGAAGCTCGCCACATATTTAACGCAAACTAAATAAATTTAAAAAATAATCTAAATACAATTTCTGAAAAAACTGTCTTACTCCTCTTCCTTCGCCGCCTTAAAATATTTGTTAGGTAATGGATTAATTCCTATCCAAATGATGCATAGAGATCCATAATTAACTTTTTTCTCCGCCAAAGGTTACAATTTTTTCTTTCACTTTTTTCCTCCACTTTACCACTTTCGCTCGTTGACCACTTTCATTTTCAATATACCCAAATGTGTGCACCTCAAAAAATAAAAACTTAAGTGCCTCAACAATTCTACCATTCCCAAATTTGAAAACCAACACGAAAACATTTCATTACCATTCCTGCGTGATTAATTACCACGCATTCTTACTGACCTCAACAACGTCCAACTTTTGACCCCAAACCAATGCGATTGCTGCAACACATCATTAACCCGCCACTTAAGCGGCCGTACATCACGCGCGTGCAGCTGATAAGCCTCAGCTGAATCATAGACGCATAGACGGACAACGGGCAAAAACAATAACAATACAAAAGCCAAAAACAAAATCATGTAGACCGCTTGATTTGACCTTTATTGACTGTGCGACGGCGACGGCGACGGCGACTGGACTGGACTTTCTATGCCGGCAGACAGATACACAGCAATGCGCACAAGCACACAAACAACATACATTCAATAAATTGTCTGCTGATCACAAGCCACATACATACATACATTTGTACGTACATATATGTGTGCCTGTTTACCAGCAACAATAATGCATACTAAGTAAGTATTTTATGTTGCTTGCAACATTCTCACACGTGAAAGTAAAAGTGCTCCGTCGCATGGCTGGCATGTTCATGTCCACAACTATTTATTTATGTATTTTAGCGTGTCCATTTGAATGAGTCAAATAATTGGCGCGATCGGTGAAGCACCGCCAATGCCGCTGCTGCTGCTGCCGCTGCGGCTGCGGTGGCTTTCATCGGCCAACATTGTCATTGGCACTTTCAGTGGTATTGCTCTTCGGTGTCTTTTGGTTGCCGCTAATGATATCGCTGGTGGCGGCGGGCTAAGCCAGCCGCTCCTCACAATCGTAACTAATGTTAAGTGACTGACTGTACGGTGTGTGAGACGGTGGGCAGTCAAGCAATCAAGCAGCCAACAAGCACGCCAGCCAGACTCTGTCTGTCAGTCAGTCAGTCTGTAAGTCAGTCAGCCGACTTTCAATTAACCGATTTGAAGTGAAGTAATCGTACTTGACATTTGGCGTTTGTAGCTTGTCGGTAAATTTTTTCCTCAGGCTTACAAACACAGAGCGTCTTTGCGTGTTTTCGATTTCTAATATAATTTTTCTGTCTCGATTTCTCATAATTTCTTAGTTGTAGGAATTATCATTTTTCTATATTAATTCACTACGTTTAATGTATTTGAACATAATAAACGAGTGGGGTTGGAAATGAAGTAGAAAGGATGCACATGCTCAGTCAAATGAATAAAATATTGTCGAAATTTGAGCGAAAGTATTTCTTCAGGTGTGTACTAAATGAACACAATTTTTTTTTTCTCGACATATCCGGTTACTTACAGTGGCCGAGAACTACCCGATGATGCTTGAAATTGGGATATAAAAAACGTCTATCTCTTCGCAAAGCTCCTGCTTCATACCTCGTACAGGCAAGGCCTTTTGCTAACATTAATGGTGGAGTTGTTGCTAGTTTCTAAGTACATAAGCTGCATGTTGACAATAGGTATGTATATATATTGTCTTGTCTTCTCTCATCGCTACACCACCCTATTTTGGTTTCCTCAACAAGCTGCAAAAAAGAACCGCGCTGACAGCTCCGGTGTATAGTGATTTCCATCCAATCTGGACAGCTCCTTTTCAAGGAAGACAAAGTTAAATATTTGGTTTACTGACAGATCCCAAATGTGGTCATATCGTAAGGCGGTTACGACGCTTTGTTTACTTGAGCGCCATAATTTGAAATTTAACAGAATATTAACCAAAGCCAACCAAAAGTGTCTTCATTTCCAAAACGGGAAGTGAAACCCATGATGACATTAGCACACAGGCCAAGAGTGAGTTAATGTTAGAAGAATTGTGGAAATGATGTCATTGACATTAGTTCACTTCGGAGAAGATCAAACGTTTTTTTTTTTTTTATAGATCACCGATACACAATTTAAAAGTGAATTAATGTCAGAAATGTTACAAATCCTGCATGATTTATGGTGACTTGTAATACGGTCAGCTGAAATAACGTCCATGGACACTATTTCTTATTGTCGATAGATAATTTTAGCTATTAGAAAGCACGGTAAAATCCACGGACGCGACGGCTATTTAAAGAAAAAAAATAGACAAAATCCACATTTAACATACTACATACATACATAGTATACTGCTTTAAAAGTGCATAAACCCACGGCGGTCCACATTGCGTCGCGCCATGCCGTTGAAGCCCCATATAATATCGTCAAGTGCTGCCAGGAGTTTTCATAGTGAAGCGTTTTTAAATCTTAGTTTCATTTTGATATCTTCGGTTTAATATTTTCACGATATTTTTTTAAATAAGTTTTCATTTTGAAAATAAATCTTTAACCCTGCCAACACCAGCGCAGAATAATAGGAACATAGAAAACTATGCACAAGGAAGAACTGTCCAAACTATGACGAGAAGATCTTCTTGCAGATCTAGCAAGAATATTGTTAGGTTAGCAGCCACGATTACGAAACACTGACCTCTGGGGCACCCGTACAACCCAGGAGCGGTCGCAACAAACTCGAAAATTGAGCGGTAGCAGTCCTACATTAGTGAATTTTGGTCCCGATTAGAGTCGCTTAAGGCATCTTCATAGGGTAATCTGAACTTTGACCCCTATGCGACACCCCGACTTCAATTATATGTGAAATCTTCGACTATGGTAGTATCGATTTTGGGTATTAGATGAAAAACAAAATATTTAAATTTTTTGAGTTTTTCATAGAGGAATCTGAACTTTGCCGCCTGTACGAAACGCCTTAAATTATATGTGCTATCTTCTACTTACTATAGTAGCATCCACTCAAGGGGTTGAGGCTTGGGAAATCTGATGTAAAAATTTGTTTCCTACTTTTAAGGGCCATCCTAGTGTACCCGCAATGACTTCATTCTCATTTTACTAAACATTTTAGTTTAATATAAACAACAAAAACTCTTGTAAGAAAAACCAATACATATCTAGTGCTTGCTCAATAACAGTACGAGTATCTAATAAACGTGTGTACATATGTTTGTACATTCGAGAGTGGGTAGAAAGTAGATATCTGACACAATTAATTTCCTGCACCGACAGGACCTACCTCAAGGCAAAAGTAATAACCGCCAATAATCAGGGCACAAGCCCACACATCCATCAGCGCAATATGTATGTCACAAAAGCTTTGGAGCCGCAATATATTTGTGTTTCTATAAACACACAAACATACATACATGCATATATATGTACTCGTTTATGTTGCTGACGTAACTTATCGCAACGCCCTCATATCACATTTCCACAGCATGCCAACACTGACTGCCTTGTCTGCCATCCATCACAGTCAGCTGTGCCACCGAAGTGGCCTAAATTTATGGAGGCGCCACGCCAACTGCCTTCAACAACACACACACACACACACACGTGCGTTCATCTGAACGATGCCAAATCTGCAGCAGCTAAGCCAAAGCTAAGCTAAACGCAAAAGAAGAAGCAGCAGAGCAAAGCTTTGGCTGTGCGGTTAAAGTGGGGTTGAAGAGCGGCGCGGGCGGCAGCAATCGATCAAAATGCACACCTACACACACGCGCAAGCAAAGCGAATGCATTTGTGACACAAAAATACGCTCGCCAGACAATGAAAAGTGAAATTCAGGCTAAAGTCGTTAACACTTCACGAATCGCGCGCCAAAAGACAAACGCGCTGGGCACGCAGTGGGGACGCGCTGTTGCAGCCAGCAGCATTTCCTGCAATGTCATTGTTTGGTTGTTGGTACATTGCAGGGCGTTAAAGAGGCAATAGCTAAGCGTTTTTTTTTTTTTGTTGTTGGTGTACCTATTTGA
>NW_023462190.1:7143-20542 GCF_013731165.1 Rhagoletis pomonella | reverse complement strand
ACCTAAAAATTTTAATAAAAAAAGTGCATTGAAATTTCAAACCACGTCTGTTTCAATTAACAATGTCCTTTTCTCCACAGCCTCAGATGAACCGGTCGCGACGAAAGCGTTGGCGAATAAGCAGCCCGCGCAGTACAAAATCCGCGCTGCATATTATAGTTAGTCCTTAAGACTTTCCTCACGTGCGTGTGACGGTTGAGACGTGACTCCTTTTCTTTTTCATAGCTTGCTTACCGCAAGGGGGCCGGTATGTTTAGGTCCGCGACCTAAATATATTGCACCACCCTAATCCGCGTTTTGTCACTTGATGTAAGAGCACACAAACACATACATAAGTTACGGCTATCTTTCCAGCCGCTAACAACAAGCCCCACTGTACGGTAACTTATTGGAGGGGAAACTTAACGAAAGTTACTGTGCGGTGGGCTACATCCCTTTTCGTTTGTTGGCACTTTTTCACTTCTTAGAAGACAGCAAGGAGATCACGTCAGCCATCACACCACGTTCGGTAAGCCAACTCTTGTGTGCCACACTATTCAGACTGATAGATATTTACAAATAAAACGCTTTTTAATTTCATTGCACTAAAACCACTGTGTCTTTTATTTGCTCCTATTTTCGTTACATTAACTTTACGCTGGTGCGCTCCATCTTCGTGCGACGCCACCTGCGTAAATATTGGTCCTTCGAGCCTAAAAAGTAACCACATTATACAGTCCACACAGCATCTCATCTGAGTTTTTTCAACTGCCTCAACCGATCGTCACCAGCATCACGTTCGTCCACATAGCATCACAGCAACTGCCACAACCAACGTGCCACAAGAGCCACAGCAAGCGTTTTTTCTTTGGTTTGCTACACAAGCAACGTTTTGGTTTGCATCACAGCATCACGCTTGCATCACAGCACCACTAGTGTCAGCAACACATTTTTTAATAAAGCAGCATATCGCACTACACGGCGTACAACAACACATTAAGGTACGTGGTTTAATTTCATTGCACTTGTGTGTGTACAAATCGTCAAAAAAAAAAATAAAAAACTGTGGTGATATACATATTTTGGAAAAAAAAGAACGGGCGTGATTATTGTGTAAATCAAAAAAGGGGAGAAAACACTCAGTGCTTATTATTTTTTTTTAAATAAAAATTAGAACACTTTTCACGTTTTAGTGGGGTACCGGCTAACATTAACGAATTGCGCGAACGTCCATTTTGATTCGTGATACGGTGTTGTTTGTGTAAAAATACCAGTCGCATTTACCGAAGCACAAGATTGATAAAATTTATCCCTTTCTTGCAAAGCACAGAATTTAGTTTTTTCTCATTTTACTGGCTTTCACTTTTATTTGCATTTTATTAATCGCGTAACTTCAAGTAGATTTTGCGAAACTCCTTTGGTTTCTTTTCACATTGCACTTGTCTATTATTAGTGGCGCGCTTGTACATATTGCTGATCACTTCACTGGGTTGTTTCCCCCATTTATTTGTTGGTTGCATAAAATCACAGCCGCGCTTAAACAAACACAATTTCTTCATAAGAAATTTTTAAAATAAACTGCATATTTTGAATATCAATTATTTACACACGTATATCACATATTTGATAAGTTGGGTGGCGAGTGACTTGCACATTTTTGCATATACGCACATACACATACGTAATTACGTATTCGACAGTCTTATTTGGCTGGAAAATAAATAAATCGTTATTTTAAATACACAAGTTATCCTTTGTTGTTCTTATAAGAATTAGACTTATTTCGGGCTAAGCGTTTTTAGTGGCAATCTTTTTCTACGAAGCGGCGATTCACACAAAGAAATCTTTTGTCTTGCGTCCACTTCAGTTGCCTTTGGTCAAAAATGGACACCTTTATTCGTCAGGCCGATTCAGTAACAGAATTCGAATCTGACTACAACTCTATGCAGCCATCAGAGCACACAAAGCACTCCTTAACTTTCCAAAAGGATGAATTAAAGGCTCTGTGGGAAAAGGTAAAAGGGTCTTATGATGAACTTTGCGCATCAAAAGAGCTCGAAACCAAAGACCTGACAGCAATTAAAAAGAAGTATAAAAGCACCTACTTCAGTTTTTTGCGGTGCCAAGCAGTAATGGCTGATCTTTCAGAGCAACTCGCAAAGACTGAAAAGGAAAGCGAATACAAGTCAGGTCGCGAGCTTAATATTCATCTCCCTCCTTGCGACACAGACATTTTTAAAGGAGATTATCTTTCGTGGCCATCGTTTAGGGATATGTTTACGGCTATATACATTCTAAATAAGCGCCTTACCCCAGTTGAGAAGCTGTATCACCTCCGGCAAAAAACTCAGGGGGAGGCCAAGGAAATAGTGCAGAGATCCCCATTAACCAACGATGGCTTTGGTGCGGCCTGGAAAAATCTTTGTGACAGGTACGAAAATAAACGTATCCTGGTCAATGCCCAATTAAAGGTATTATTTAATTTAAACGCAGTTGAGAGTGAATGCGGCAGCTCCATCAAGAAACTGCAACGCGACATAAATAATTGCATCTCGTCGCTTCAGTGTCATCAGATTGATGTTTCAAATTGGGATGCAATATTCACATATTTGTGTTCGACAAAACTGCCAGAAACGACACTGGCACTATGGGAGCAAACCATAGAAAATAAAACTGAGATTTCCAAATGGGTAGATATGGATAAATTCCTATCCAATCGGTTTCAAACACTGGAAACCGTGACAGGTCTTAGGGGAGATATAGTTTCGAAACCTAAACCACCAAGCTCTCGGAATTCTGCAGAGACGCCTGCAAAAAAGCTTGGCGCTTTTCAAGCCAGTGTAGCAAAGGCAACATGTAAAATGTGCAACAGCAGTGTACACAAGCTATCAAAGTGCGACAGATTTTTGCGTCTAAAGCCGACGGAGCGAGTAGATTACGTGAAGAGCATTCGCAGTTGCTTGAGTTGTTTATCTGCTGGGCACACAGTCTCAAGATGTACCAGCTCATTTAACTGCAGCACTTGTCATTCGAGACATCACAAGTTGCTCCATATGCCAATTCAGCCAAAAGCGACAACTGATCCATCGGGTAGCGTGGAATCTACTCCAAACCAGGCGCAATCAAGACGCGAATCTGAAAAAGGAAACATCAAATCGGTTACAAATGTAAATTCTTGTTACGCAAATACAAGTAAAGGAGTTTTGTTAGGAACAGCACGCGTAAACATACACTATAATGGTATACATTTTTCGGCTAGAGCGCTTATAGATTCTGGTTCTGAGTGCTCGTTCATTACTGAGAGACTCAAACGGAGAATCAACCTGCCATCAAAACGCTTGCATGCCCAAGTTTCGGGCATCAATAACTCTGTATCTGCGCAGGTAAAAGAAGCGTGTGCTATTCAACTTCGGTCACCCACAGTTAATTAATATAGAAGCAATTGTGCTGGTTCTACCACAATTAACCGGGGATCTTCCGACTTGTCAGATAAGCGCAATGACGCGGCAATCGTTCCCAGACTTGGTCTTGGCGGACAAAAGATTCTTCGTCAATGAGCCAGTTGACCTGGTCTTAGGAGGAGATATTTACCCGCAAATAATTTTAAGCGGAATGAGGAAGAACGTATTAAATACGCATCTCGCGCAAGAGACCGTGTTCGGTTGGATACTGACTGGTCGAGCGGACTCAGTCAGTCCAACTAACAATATCGTATCGTATTTTAACGAAGTCACGTTGGACAAGCAGCTAGCTGCATTTTGGGAGCTGGAGGATGTCCCAAAGAAAAAAGGCATCAACGAAGATGATAAATACTGCGAAGAGCTCTTCAAAGCAACTACAACACGAAATACCGATGGAAAATACATTGTGTCTCTACCTTTTAAACGGAATTTTCCGAAAAATGTGTGCTTAGGACCTTCGCTGAAAAGTGCATGCTCTCAGTTCTACCGGAACGAGACGCGACTAGCGAAAAAGCCTGTCCTTCAAACAGAGTACAACCGGATTGTATCTGAATACGAGACACTAGCACATATGTCAAAAATTAACCAAAACATTTCACCAGATTCAACGGACTGCTATTTTTTACCGCACCACGCCGTTTTAAAGGAAGAAAGTACCACTACAAAGGTCAGGGTTGTATTCAACGCATCATGCCCAACCGCTAATGGCATGAGTTTGAATGATGTCCTCCTTCCAGGTCCTGTACTTCAGGCCGATTTAACGATCCTCATACTCCGTTGGAGACTGTTCCAATACGTCTTCAACAGCGATATAGAGAAAATGTATCGGCAAATATTTGTAAATGAGAATCAAACGAAATATCAGCGCATAGTTTTTCGCACCTGCCCAAGAGAACCAATTAGCTTATACGAATTAAAAACGGTGACTTTTGGCATCAACTGTGCTCCTTATCTCGCGATAAGGACATTGCATGAACTAGCTGATGAGGTCGAGAGCTCGTTTCCAATCGCATCCGAAATTTTGCGAAAGTGTATGTACGTGGACGACGTACTTGCTGGAGGACACAGCATCGAAGCAGCGATTAAAGCTCGAGAAGAAATACTACAGGTACTGGATTCAGCAGGGTTCCCGTAAAGAAAGTGGACTTCGAACTCCAGTAAAATACTTGAAGGTATACCGAAATCTCATTTACTCACCGACGATTTTCTAGAGGTTGAAGAGTCTAGTACGGTAAAAGCACTTGGCATCAGATGGAATGCCAAATCTGACTACTTCTATTTCACAGCAAAACCAATAGAAAATCGTGACGTAATCACTAAAAGAGCGATACTTTCAGCTATCGCCAAACTGTTTGACCCGCTCGGTTGGCTCGCTCCAGTGGTAATTGTCGCCAAGATCATTATGCAAAATATTTGGTTGGAGGGAACTGGTTGGGACGATACCGTGTCTCCGACCACATTAGACCGTTGGCAGGCATTTATGCACGACTACATGGACATTAATACCATTCGCATACCAAGATGGGTTCACTTTACGCAAACAGATGACGCCGAAATACATGGATTCAGCGACGCTTCGGAGAAAGCATACGCGGCGACTGTTTTCTTGATAGTTAAGACTGCGGAAAGAGTTGTGGTCAGCCTTCTAATGGCAAAAACAAAGGTAGCGCCCGTCAAAACAGTATCGTTACCCCGTTTAGAACTTTGCGGCGCAGTTTTGCTTTCGGAAACCGTAGAAGCGGTCGTCGAAAATCTGAGTCTTGGACATTTGAAAATAAATCTCTGGACAGATTCGACAATAGTCCTCGCATGGATCCGGAAACCACCGTGTTCGTGGTCAACTTTCGTTGCTCACCGAATAACAAAAATTGTAGACAAGGTGGGAACCGAAAACTGGCGTCATGTGGATTCGGCATCAAACCCAGCAGATCTCGCGAGTAGAGGACTTTCGGCGAGTGATCTAGTCAACAACTCCTTGTGGTGGCAGGGTCCTTCTTGGTTACAAGAAGACTATTCGAGATGGCCAGCACAAGAATCGGACTTTGACACAACCATTGAAGAAAAAAGGGTGCATGTTCATGCAACAACAAAAGTAAAAGACTTTCACGACATTCTCGATCGATTTTCTGATTTATCACGGGCTTTGAGAGTTATATCTTATATTATGAGATTCTATCAAAGAATCAATCCCAAAACGAAATATTCCTTTAAAGCGGAGTCTCGTTCAATTTCGGCCAACGAAATTAAAACAACGACCCAACGCTTAATAACAATTTGTCGAAAACAATATTACAGCGAAGAATATACAAGGTTAAAATCTGGAAAATCCATCGACGGAAAAAGTGAAATCCTGCCTCTTAACCCGTTCATCGACAAAGATGAGATTCTGAGGGCTGGTGGTCGCCTGAGCGCATCTAGCGATCTGTCCTACAATGAACGTCATCCTATCATTCTTCCGTATGGTTGTAGGATGTCCCGTCTCTTGGTCCAGTTTATCCATAAAATTTCCGTGCACGGAGAAAACCAGCTGATGCTGCGACTTATCCGATCGCAGTATTGGATTCCCAGAGTGAAAAACTTGATACGGTCCGTCATACATAACTGCAAGGTCTGCACGATCCACAAGAAACGGTCGCAAACTCAACTTATGGGAATCCTTCCCAAAGAACGCACAACTTTTTCCCGTGCATTCACAAACACGGGGGTGGATTTCGCGGGCCCGTTCGACATCAAGTCCTACCGGGGCAGAGGATGTCGCATGTCAAAAGGCTACGTCTGTCTCTTCGTCTGTTTCTCGACGAAAGCCATTCACCTTGAAGCTACCAGCGACCTTAGCACCGCGTCCTTTCTAGCCGCTTTCGCAAGATTCGTTGCTAGACGAGGATGTCCAAAAAACGTTTACTCCGACAATGGTACTAACTTTGTCGGAGCCTCACGATCTTTACGATCGGAATTCAAAGCATTTTTAGCTGAGGCACGCAATAGCACCCTCACTAAGAACAGCCATCAAGCCTTAGAGTGGCATTTCATACCCGCTACGGCCCCTCACATGGGCGGTTTGTGGGAAGCTGGGGTGAAAAGTTTCAAAACCCACTTTAAAAAGGTCGCGTCCGACCACAAATATACTTTTGAAGAGTTCACCACACTCTTATGCCGTATTGAGTCTTGTCTCAACTCACGACCACTAAGCCCCTCTTCAAACGAACCGTCTGACCTGGAGCCGCTTACCCCCGGTCATTTTCTGGTCGGCGGGCATCTTCTTGCCCCACCCGAAATCGATGTAAATGAAAGTCCAGCCTCAATCGTAAATCGATGGCAGAAACTGAAGGCCCTACACCAGACATTCTGTAGGAGATGGAAAATGGAATACCTCACCGAGATGCAGAAACGCATCAAGTGGAAACATCCACAAACCAACTTAAAACAAGGGGACCTGGTCGTTGTTAAAGAAGAAAACCTGCCACCAAACGAATGGAGATTGGGCAGAATAGTCAAGCTACACCCAGGTTCCGACAACCGAGTAAGAGTAGTCGACATCGAAACAGCTAAGGGAGAAATCAGAAGGCCAATTGCAAAATTGGTCCTACTTCCGCCCTACAACGAAAATAGCACCACCTCGCAGTAAACTTCCTACCTACTCTGTATTCCACTTCACAAAACCCACCTATTCCACTTCTTACTCCCTACGCAATCCCACATCTCAAATGTCAATGGCGTTTCAGAGTTCAGCATTCTCAAACACCAAATATTCCAGCAACAGAATTATCGCTATGAATAATTTCAAGAGCGCATCTCAAAAACATGAATACTTAAGTAATCTAAAAGCATCTTCTGATTCCGTCACCCAGAGTTTTTATAGCATAATAACAAACTCCTATTTAAACACAATAGCATAAGACACATATTTATATATGCCATATACATACATATAAGTATACATAGGCTTGTTATGACGACACCCATATCAGAACAGTATTTACTCAAACTCAACAAATTTTTGAAGGTAAACTCATTCATTGGTTTTTTTTTTATATGAATAATTCATATGCCGTTTTGAATGAATTCATGCAGCCCTCTACTTCGTATGCACGAAAAATTGTATTGCAGGGATTCAAATTAATAAAAATCAGTGTTTTTGCTCGACATTCGAATTTATTCTGTTTTCTATAAATTCGAATATTTTCATTCAACCGACGTTAAGATAATTGTTCCTATATTCTAATTTGCTGCTTAATTGCTTAATTTTTTTCTACAGTTCCTATCAAACGAAAGCAAAAACCAGAAATGAAGTTTCATGAACTATGTGGTAGTTTAAATCTACACTGCAGTCTTTATGTTCCTTTAGTTCACAAGATCATAAGAGACTGCATCTGGAATATCATGAGCTGAATTAGGGTGCATGAGCCATTTCAAAACCAAGACTGTAGCTTCCAGTGGCGGTAGAGTTTGTGCAGCAGCCCAAACAAGACGATTCAAATTGTGTTTATCTGAGAGATTGGAGCCTTCTGCATTTGGGACAAACCCTACGCGTACACTACTTCCAGATCTAACGAATCTCAGAACATTCGTTAATAACTCACGACCCTCGGTTTGTTCAATATCAGCAATAACCCAAATAGTTAGGAAGTGTAGTTTAGCGTTACCAATATTTTTGGTTGAATGTTTACCGATGAAATATTTTAAATTAGTCAAAAGAGTTGCCGTCATATCTCGATTTGAGAGTTGGCCCAGACCCCGCACGTTCGTTAAATCTTTGCTTTCATGTCCAGAAAAATCGAGAAATTCAGAGGCTTCATTACTAAGAATGCGTTGATTTAAGCGTGGCATTACATAATCCTGATTCATTAAGTAATCAATAACAGAATCAGAGTCTGTTAAATCTCCTTTATATACCGCTTTCTGAAAAATGCTAGCCTGTTGAATAATTTCTGAAAATATCGCTTCTTCGAATTCACTATCAGAGGATAATAAATTTTGTTGCATAGGTACACCATTAAGTAACGCTTGTGGGGAATCAACAAAACCTAAACGCTCAATGAATTCCTCCGACAATTGTTGACCATAGTCATAATCGGAGTCTTCTCCTAGAATATCATCAATGTTACTGCCATATAAATTACTAAACAATTTCTCTGTATATAATAATTTAAATTAAAAAGCCGAAGAGACTTTTACGGCTGAATTGTCTGTTTACAATATCTATCCCAGCAAACACAGTCTCTAACGTTAGAGAAATTTGGATTTCTACATTAGATAACTAGGGTAATTCTCTTATCGTTCTCGAGTCGATGACGAAGTTAGATAATTACATTAGAATTCGATTCGAGAACGATTAGAGAAACAACGCAAATTCAAATAAATGTAAATAAGCAATAATCCAAATGAATTACTTATAAATTATTTTTAAGTTAAAATAATTCATTATTATTTTATTGCAAATACATTTAATACAAATTTTACAAACAAAGCAAGGCGAAACAGCAGTTTGAAATTCACACTCGAATCCTATTAGAGATCAACATTGGAATACGATTAGAGAATCAATATTTTCTCGAGTCGAGAACTATGTCCCATTTTTGTTGAGATCGCTATGATTCTCGATAGTTTTTCGAGTCGTTCTCTAACGTTTGAGATTGGAGAATGTGGCTAGTCCTCCAATCATTCTCTAATCGATAACTAACCTCAATGTTTGCCGGGTATGTACGCATATTTGCATTTCCTTCAAACGTAACTTTCAAGAAAAAACTTAATGCTATCTTATCGCTACTTTTAATTAAGATGTTATTGCCAGAAATCGGAGTTTCAGAATATATGAAAGTTCAGTACGTGTTGTTCCTAAAACTGCTTTCCGATTGATTGGCGCCTTGCATTTTGCACTGCTGCAGAATATTTGTAAGAAAACTATTTTTCGTGAAGATATGATTACATACATATGTAAATATTTAGTTTGATGCTGAAGCAAAAATACAAAATAGTGCTCTTGTCTTGTCTTGCCTTGCATAGGGCGGTCAAAATAAAAATCTGGTAATGGATCAGTGTTTCGCCAAGTATCCAAATTCATATGGCTTAACCGAGTCGCAATGCAAAAACATATGGAATGATAAGCATACACGTTTCAGTATTTACGCCAATCTAATAAAGCTAAGCAAGCGTATGCAAGACACCGAAAAATTAGTACACGGCAACATGTGTGCAGCTTGCTGTACCCAGATCATTGGGATTCGTTTTTAAATGCAGGACGTGTCGTAATTTGTCGCTGTGTTTTTCCTGTTTCGCTACAGGATATGTACTAAACAAACATGATCCCAGGCATCGAATGTACGAAGTGTTTACAGAGGATGAACCAGCAAAACGAATTTCGAAGTTCTTTTCTAAAAATTGCAATATTTTTAAAATGCAAAAGCAAACACAAGATACGAGGGGCTTTTGCAATACAAATGAATGTTGACGACACGGAAGTGGAAATGATAACAACTGAGAGTACACTTACCGCTGAAGTAAAAACCACGGACATTGAATCCAGAGCTGATACAATTGAAACGTCCATTGCAGGTCTTCCATAGCGCCTCAACTGCTTCAAATGTGCCTGAACATTTACAATCTATTATCGACAGACTAGTACAACAGAATTTGAAACTTGAAAAATCAAATTCGTAAAGGTAGCCAGTAATGAAGAAATCGCTAATTTTCTGCAATCACATCAGCAGTTCTTAATTGGCATTATCAATGAAATGAGATTTTCGTCTTTAACTTAATATCCCACATCAATACGCGTTCCCGCCTTGCAAAGTTGTCTGCTGCAATTGCATTTCCTTGTGTTTTGTGTTTTCTCAGAAATCGAGCGATTCGGTGAACTTGCTTTCTTGTCACACTACATTGTACTACATATATATCAGGTACAATGTTTGCCTTTGTACAACGCCTGGGCCGGTCAGAGTTATGGTACCTTTGTTCCATGCGTTAACTTGAAATGCACAACGAAACTGAATCCTTGCGTAATTACAACTTATCTTTCTCTATTTTCAAGCTATGAGAATAGCAATTATAACATCAATTGAAATTAGATCCCACAAAATATGTATTGCACATTTAACTGAATACAGCGCGAATATTTCAAAACCTACACGTCATACTTCTTTCAAATACAAATAACCAACAGTTTTGTTGTGATTTCTTCGATGGAAGTTTCATTGTTAACCAGCACGTCCAATTTCAAGGCCTTCGCATCTACATCACCAATACGAATCTGAAAAGGAAATGAATGAATTGATTAACAATGATAATTTACTAATTACTACCAAATCCGTGCCAAATCCAGAATGAAATTTTCAGTCATTCAGGAAGTTATTGCTGTGTCAAAACTTTGACATACGATTAGCTCAAAGTTTGACATACGTGATTGGGCGAAAGGAGAGCCTTCATAAATGTATGGCAAGCAGCACCATCTGGTGGTCAGTTGCACAAATTGAGAATAAACGGCGAAAAAAAAAAGAGAAAACAAAAAATGTATTTTGTGGTGCATGCTGTACAGTGTTGCCAGGTGATTATAGTGAGAAAGCGTTAGTGTGGTTATCAAAAAGCGCCTTTTTCATGTAAAAATCGTCAACATGTAAAAAAAAAAAATTTTAACAAACAACTAGGAAGCCTTTTGTTTCTTTTTAATTTATGCTAGCTTCTAATTGCTGTATATAAGAATAAAAAGTTATACTTTGTTGTACGAAATTTTAAAAATTCGCATTTCATTTAACAAAATATTTTTAATTGGAATAAAATTACAGTTTAATCTTCATTTCTTTCTTCTCAAACTGCAACTTCACTATGTGCATTAAAAACTGTTCATAATCACTTAGTTTCTACCTGGCAACACTGATGTACTATTTACTGGCTTAGCCCGGTCTCGAACCCATAGTGAGGAAATTTTCTTTCGCCGTGCCAGGCCAAGTGGTGAAACTCACCACAAAACCACAAATGACAGCTTTTACGAGATTACAAATTTCACGGTGTGTTCGGGGAAATAGTGATCGAAAAGTTTGTACTACATAAAGGTCTGTTCGATGCAAAAGCAAATGGCAACAAATGTAATGGAATAAAATCTTATAGCGATGGTCACCTTCCACAGATCTGTTTTAACCTAAATACGAAACCTTACGCTCAAAGTCATAGAAAATAAAGAAGACTTTAACCGCTTTTTAAATTGAAGCTTTTTTATAAAAACGCCACTTTGTAGAGCTTTGTAAGTCTATTTATTTTTTAAGAGTAAGACCATTAGTCTATACTTAATACCGCACAAGTACGCGGAGACTGAAAGTCTGAATTGGCCCAGTTTTGTACTTCACCAAGTCAAAACAAATTAAATAAATAAACAAATAGTATATATATATATATATATATACATAAGTATATCACACGTATATATAAAATGTGCTTTCACGAGACATACAGGCATACATATATTCGCCACTTGCCACCCAACCCAAAACTAATAGTACGTAACTTTTTACACCTACGGACATAACTACGAGACTCATTTACAGAATG
Organism: Rhagoletis pomonella; assembly: GCF_013731165.1. Taxonomy (NCBI): domain Eukaryota; kingdom Metazoa; phylum Arthropoda; class Insecta; order Diptera; family Tephritidae; genus Rhagoletis; species Rhagoletis pomonella. Next base: position 8,564 of record NW_023462190.1, on the reverse strand, counting down.
ACTCGTTTCTCGGCTAATCGCGCACATGCGGAAGAACGCGCTGATAAATTCACGGTTCTATGCCGGCTATGCGGCGGAGCGCATGGCATTCGACTATGCCCCCTTTACCGCGGCAAAGCGGTCGAAGCAAGGCTGCGTGCAGTCCTGCTGCATAAATATTGCCCAAACTGCCTCTCGCCGTTCCACCGCCTCGACATGTGCAGCAGCACGGATCGATGCCACCGATGTCGCGAAAAGCATCACACCTCGCTCCATCTCGATGACTGCGAAGACCAAAGGCACCCAGCGAACGCGATCAACGACGGCGAGAGCTCGGACGGGGCACTCTCTATCGACGTTACGGAGCAGACGAAGTCGTGGGCGCAGCAGGTCGAAGAGGAGGAGTTGGAGGGGTCAGAGAGGACAGACTCTTCCCCACATGAGCGACAAAAGCGCAACTCTGGAACTGGCACACCGAGACCGTTAGACAAGTTACAACCACGCGCGGGCGACACGGAAACTCGTTCTTTCCGCTCGCAAATGCGTCAGCAATACAACCGACGCGACGCGGAAACTCGTCCTTTCCGCTCGCAAACGCGTCAACAACACAACTGGCGGCAACACGGCGGCGCGGAAACCAGTCCTTTCCGCCCGGCATCACGATCGCAACGCAAGCCAAAACGACACGACGGCGCGGAAACTCGTACTTTCCGCTCGTCTAAGCGATCGTCTAGGCTACGCAAAGCAGCACCATACCACAAAACTCGCACAAACGACAGCAACATCAATAGTCGTGCCTTACAACGCGCTCCACCGACCGGCTTCCGAACGGGCCGCCTAGTGCAAAGCGCCATATCAACGCCGATCATTCGTGCGCTTATCCCCATCGCGCCGACCGCAATAGTACGGATTGAAGCAAGGGGCCGCCTTCATTTGGTTCGCGCAATGATTGACCCTTGCGCACCAAACTCATTGGTTGATTCGGAACTGGTGAGAGATCTCCAACTGGAACGCAACGGATCAGGACGTCTGCAGCGTTGCACGGTCACCATGCGAGGAAGATACAGCAGCTCCGACCGCATTACGACACAAGCAGTCGTGCTGGACCACCATATACGTCTGAGTCCACCGTCGAACCTGGACTCTAAGGTTGCGGCCCCGTTCCAGTTCATGCGCTTGGCGGATCCGCAATTCTTCCGTGCGTCACCAATACGCCTCACATTGGGCCTCGATCTGCATGCGCAGATGATGGTGAGCGGGACCCCCCCATCCACCGTGGGTGGTCTCCTGGTCCAGGCGACCATATACGGTCTGGTTGTTTCGGGAGCCTGCCAACCATAAACGTAGAGATTAAGAAGACAAAACCACACATACACACACACTCATCACACACATACCTAAAAATTTTAATAAAAAAAGTGCATTGAAATTTCAAACCACGT
>NW_023462190.1:5795-7043 GCF_013731165.1 Rhagoletis pomonella | reverse complement strand
TCGAGAACGATTAGAGAAACAACGCAGATTCAAATAAATGTAAATAAGCAATAATCCAAATGAATTACTTATAAATTATGTTTAAGTTAAAATAATTCATTATTATTTTATTGCAAATACATTTAATACAAATTTTACAAACAAAGCAAGGCGAAACAGCAGTTTGAAATTCACACGCGAATCCTATTAGAGATCAACATTGGAATACGATTAGAGAATCAATATTTTCTCGAGTCGAGAACTATGTCCCATTTTTGTTGAGATCGCTATGATTCTCGATAGTTTTTCGAGTCGTTCTCTAACGTTTGAGATTGGAGAATGTGGCTAGTCCTTCAATCATTCTCTAATCGATAACTAACCTCAATGTTTGCCGGGTACTTTACTCTTCAGGCCCATCCACATACAACTTTGGCGTTGCGTTGGCGCTGGCGTCGCTTTGACAGCAGCGCGCGTAACGCCCGTGCTTGCTACAATGAACGCTTAGCACAGAATACTTTGGTCACTAAATTAACATACTAGCGGCTGATAAATCAAAATTTTTACATCAATAATTGCATTAAAAACTATATTTCTTGCCCGCATTTGATTAAAAATTAAAATTAAATCACATAATTTTGATTATTTAGAACAGCTGACGAACGACGCGCGCGAAAAGTTGAGAGTTGGCCATCTTTCTGCGTTGTGTTGGCGTTGGCGTTGCCCAACTTTGGTTATATGGAGACTTTCATATAAATACATGTATTCATAGTCAGCTGTCGAAGCGACGCCAACGCCAACGCAACGCCAAAGTTGTATGTAAACGGGCCTTTCGGCGTATAGCGCACCCGGTAGCGTGCCAGAAATTTCACCATCCAATAATTTTTCTAGAGCATACGGCAACGCTAAAATTGCATGGAAGGTCTGCCATTTTGACGATAGCTATTAGAGCGTTCCAGCACGTCCACGATTTGCAGGTTTTGCAGGATTTAGTCCAGAGTCGTTCCCGTACGCCAAAAATTCTGTATCTGGGAACACTCTCGTGAGAGTAACTGAGCAGCTGTTCCCAGAATAAAGTTTCAAGATTTAGTCCGGAGTTTTTCTTCTGGCAAATTCATGAAAAGTGTCAAACGAAAGGTAGAGTTGCATTTGTGTACAAAAACAGAACGCGGTAAAAGCAAATAACCTTACATTTGTTAAAAAATGGAAGTAACTAACTAAATACACGAATATATATGCAATTATTATTAATTATATAGGCGCATATTCATA
>NW_023462190.1:0-5695 GCF_013731165.1 Rhagoletis pomonella | reverse complement strand
ACATTTTAAACTTTAAAAAATGAATCACGTTTTCTTCATCGATATTAGTCTTTTTTTCACATGAATATTTATAAAAGTATCGCACGACATATTACAATTACAATAGCTTACACGAAAAGTGAAGAGCTTTAAAATATTATTATTTTATAGGCAAATGTTGAGTCGTTCAAAACGGAAACAATAACATTTTTTTGTTTTTTTTGGTACTTTTCGCAGGTATTTGTCAAGAATCGACGTAAACGACGAGTTACAAAGTTCCCTTTACAGGAATATATAATTTGTGCAGATTGCGCTCCATAGCATCTACATTTCTACATTTCTGTGGCTCAAAATTTACTGTAGTGATATATCTTCCTTATTGAATTTTTAAAATAATGGAAAAAACATATTCAAATGAATCTGCGTATTTGATTGAAAAGCTCACTTTCCTCAACGGCGACGACAAAATGCAAATGGTAATGATAACTTTCATTGAAGTCGCCACAAGTCGTATATTTTAGTAAGAGGCACATCAATACCCTTCGAGTTGTAAGTTGCTTACGTTGATTGGGAGATTTTTTCATGAGATATTGAAGAAAAGCTACGAAAAGTACCAAAAATCACTTTTTTGAAAAAAAATCCATCCATTGTCCGATAATTTTGGAATAACGAATAAAATGTGGGACAAATGCAGGACACTTGGGGAAAATTCAGTACATTTTCAGGTTTTTCAGATTAGAGAAACAACGCAAATTCAAATAAATGTAAATAAGCAATAATCCAAATGAATTACTTATAAATTATTTTTAAGTTAAAATAATTCATTATTATTTTATTGCAAATACATTTAATACAAATTTTACAAAACAAAGCAAGGCGAAACAGCAGTTTAAAATTCACACTCGAATCCTATTAGAGATCAACATTGGAATACGATTAGAGAATCAATATTTTCTCGAGTCGAGAACTATGTCCCATTTTTGTTGAGATCGCTATGATTCTCGATAGTTTTTCGAGTCGTTCTCTAACGTTTGAGATTGGAGAATGTGGCTAGTCCTCCAATCATTCTCTAATCGATAGCTAACCTCAATGTTTGCCGGGTATGTACGCATATTTGCATTTCCTTCAAACGTAACTTTCAAGAAAAAACTTAATGCTATCTTATCGCTACTTTTAATTAAGATGTTATTGCCAGAAATCGGTGTTTCAGAATATATGAAAGTTCAGTACGTGTTGTTCCTAAAACTGCTTTCCGATTGATTGGCGCCTTGCATTTTGCACTGCTGCAGAATATTTGTAAGAAAACCATTTTTCGTGAAGATATGATTACATACATATGTAAATATTTAGTTTGATGCTGAAGCAAAAATACAAAATAGTGCTCTTGTCTTGTCTTGCCTTGCATAGGGCGGTCAAAATAAAAATCTGGTAATGGATCAGTGTTTCGCCAAGTATCCAAATTCATATGGCTTAACCGAGTCGCAATTCAAAAACATATGGAATGATAAGCATACACGTTTCAGTATTTACGCCAATCTAATAAAGCTAAGCAAGCGTATGCAAGACACCGAAAAATTAATACACGGCAACATGTGGGCAGCTTGCTGTACCCAGATCATTGGGATTCGTTTTTAAATGCAGGACGTGTCGTAATTTGTCGCTGTGTTTTTCCTGTTTCGCTACAGGATATGTACTAAACAAACATGATCCCAGGCATCGAATGTACGAAGTGTTTACAGAGGATGAACCAGCAAAACGAATTTCGAAGTTCTTTTCTAAAAATTGCAATATTTTTAAAATGCAAAAGCAAACAGAAGATACGAGGGGCTTTTGCAATACAAATGAATGTTGACGACACGGAAGTGGAAATGATAACAAATGAGAGTACACTTACCGTAAAAACCACGGACAATGAATCCAGAGCTGATACAGTTGAAACGTCCATTACAGGTCTTCCATAGCGCCTCAACTGCTTCAAATGTGCCTGAACATTTACAATCTATTATCGACAGACTAGCACAACAGAATTTGCAACTTGAAAAATCAAATTCGTAAAGATAGCCAGTAACGAAGAAATCGCTAATTTTCTGCAATCACATCCGCAGTTCTTAATTGGCATTATCAATGAAATGAGATTTTCGACTTTAACTTAATATCCCACATCAATACGCGTTCCCGCCTTGCAAAGTTGTCTGCTGCAATTGCATTTCCTTGTGTTTTGTGTTTTCTCAGAAATCGAGCGATTCGGTGAACTTGCTTTCTTGTCACACTACATTGTACTACATATATATCAGGTACAATGATTGCCTTTGTACAACGCCTGGGCCGGTCAGAGTTATGGTAGCTTTGTTCCATGCGTTAACTTGAAATGCACAACAAAACTGAATCCTTGCGTAATTACAACTTATCTTTCTCTATTTTTCAAGCTATGAGAATAGCAATTATAATATCAATTGAAATTAGATCCCACAAAATATGTATTGCACATTTAACTGAATACAGCGCGAATATTTCAAAACCTACACGTCATACAGTTTTGTTGTGATTTCTTCGATGGAAATTTCATTGTTAACCAGCACGTCCAATTTCAAGGCCTTCGCATCTACATCACCAATACGAATCTGAAAAGGAAATGAATGAATTGAATAACAATGATAATTTACTAATTACTACCAAACTTACCACGTGCCAAATCCAGAATGAAATTTTCAGTCATTCAGGAAGTTATTGCTATGTCAAAACTTTGACATACGGTATTAGCTCAACGTTTGACATATGTGATTGGGCGAATTGCGAGCCTTCATAAGAGTAGGGCAAGCAGCACCATCTGGTTGTCAGGTGCACAACCTGATAATAAACGGCGAGAAAAAAAATTCATTTTGTGGTGCATGCTATACAGTGTTGCCAGGTGATTGTATTGAGAAAGCGTCAGTTTGGTTATCAAAAAAACGCCTTTTGCATGTAAAAATCGTCAACATGTAATAAAAATTTTTAATAAACTGAACCAGGAAGCCTTTGGATTTTTTTTTCATTTATGCTAGCTTCTGATGATGTATGTAAGAATAAAAAGTTTTACGTTTTTTTTACGAATTTAAAAATTCGCATTTCTTTAACAAAAATATTTTAATTGGAATCAAATCACAGGTTTATCGTCTTTTTTTTGTTCTCAAACTGCAACTTAACTATATGCATTAAAAACTGTACATACTCACTTAGTTTCTACCTGGCAACACTGATGTACTATTTACTGGCTTAGCCCGGTCTCGAACCCATAGTGAGGAAATTTTCTTTCGCCGTGCCAGGCCAAGTGGTGAAACTCACCACAAAACCACAAATCACACCTTTTACGAGATTACAAGTTTCACGGTGTGTTCGGGGAAATAGTGATCGAAAAGTTTGTACTACATAAAGGTCTGTTCGATGCAAAAGCAAATGGCAACAAATGTAATGGAATAAAAATCTTATAGCGATGGTCACCTTCCACAGATCTGTTTTAACCCAAATACGAAACCTTACGCTCAAAGTCATAGAAAATAAAGAAGACTTTAACCGCTTTTTAAATTGAAGCTTTTTTATAAAAACGCCACTTGGTAGAGCTTTGTAAGTCTATTTATTTTTTAAGAGTAAGACCATTAGTCTATACTTAATACCGCACAAGTACGCGGAGACTGAAAGTCTGAATTGGCCCAGTTTTGTACTTCACCAAGTCAAAACAAATTAAATAAATAAACAAATAGTATATATATATATATATATATATGTACATAAGTATATCACACGTATATATAAAATGTGCTTTCACGAGATATACAGGCATACATATATTCGCCACTTGCCACCCAACCCAAAACTAATAGTACGTAACTTTTTACACCTACGGACATAACTACGAGACTCATTTACAGAATGACTCGTTTCTCGGCTAATCGCGCACATGCAGAAGAACGGGCTGATAAATTCACGGTTCTATGCCGGCTATGCGGCGGAGCGCATGGCATTCGACTATGCCCCCTTTACCGCGGCAAAGCGGTCGAAGCAAGGCTGCGTGCAGTCCTGCTGCATAAATATTGCCCAAACTGCCTCTCGCCGTTCCACCGCCTCGACATGTGCAGCAGCACGGATCGATGCCACCGATGTCGCGAAAAGCATCACACCTCGCTCCATCTCGATGACTGCGAAGACCAAAGGCACCCAGCGAACGCGATCAACGACGGCGAGAGCTCGGACGGGGCACTCTCTATCGACGTTACGGAGCAGACGAAGTCGTGGGCGCAGCAGGTCGAAGAGGAGGAGTTAGAGGGGTCAGAGAGGACAGACTCATCCCCACATGAGCGACAAAAGCGCAACTCTGGAACTGGCACACCGAGACCGTTAGACAAGTTACAACCACGCGCGGGCGACGCGGAGACTCGTTCTTTCCGCTCGCCAACGCGTGCACAACACAACTGGCGCGACGCGGAAACTCGTCCTTTCCGCTCGCAAATGCGTCAGCAATACAACCGACGCGACGCGGAAACTCGTCCTTTCCGCTCGCAAACGCGTCAACAACACAACTGGCGGCAACACGGCGGCGCGGAAACCAGTCCTTTCCGCCCGGCATCACGATCGCAACGCAAGCCAAAACGACACGACGGCGCGGAAACTCGTACTTTCCGCTCGTCTAAGCGATCGTCTAGGCTACGCAAAGCAGCACCATACCACAAAACGCGCACAAACGACAGCAACATCAATAGTCGTGCCTTACAACGCGCTCCACCGACCGGCTTCCGAACGGGCCGCCTAGTGCAAAGCGCCATATCAACGCCGATCATTCGTGCGCTTATCCCCATCGCGCCGACCGCAATAGTGCGGATTGAAGCAAGGGGCCGCCTTCATTTGGTTCGCGCAATGATTGACCCTTGCGCACCAAACTCATTGGTTGATTCCGAACTGGTGAGAGATCTCCAACTGGAACGCAACGGATCCGGACGTCTGCAGCGTTGCACGGTCACCATGCGAGGAAGATACAGCAGCTCCGACCGCATTACGACCCAAGCAGTCGTGCTGGACCACCATATACGTCTGAGTCCACCGTCGAACCTGGACCCTAAGGTTGCGGCCCCGTTCCAGTTCATGCGCTTGGCGGATCCGCAATTCTTCCGCGCGTCACCAATACGCCTCACACTGGGCCTCGATCTGCACGCGCAGATGATGGTGAGCGGGACCCCCCCATCCACCGTGGGTGGTCTCCTGGTCCAGGCGACCATATACGGTCTGGTTGTTTCGGGAGCCTGCCAACCATAAACGTAGAGATTAAGAAGACAAAACCACACATACACACACACTCATCACACACATACCTAAAAATTTAAATAAAAAAAGTGCATTGAAATTTCAAACCACGTCTGTTTCAATTAACAATGTCCTTTTCTCCACAGCCTCAGATGAACCGGTCGCGACGAAAGCGTTGGCGAATCAGCAGCCCCGCGCAGTACAAAATCCATATTATAGTTAGTCCTTAAGACTTTCCTCACGTGCGTGTGACGGTTGAGACGCGACTCCTTTTCCTTTTCATAGCTTGCTTACCGCAAGGGGGCCGGTATGTTTAGGTCCGCGACCTAAATATATTGCACCACCCTAATCCGCGTTTTGTCACTTGATGTAAGAGCACACAAACACATACATAAGTTACGGCTATCTTTCCAGCCGCTAACAACAAGCCCCACTGTACGGTAAC